>NC_046262.2:3584822-3744822 GCF_009819885.2 Catharus ustulatus
TCAGATTTTTCACTGAAGACTACAACAGGAGAAAATGAAGAGGGCTATAGGAATGTCCTCAGATAAAAACCATGAGCTCTCAGAAAAGATTGATCATAGAATCATGGAATAGTTTTAGTTGTAAGGGACCTTAAGATTATGCAAAACCCATGCAGATGAGCATGCTGGTGCAGGAAGGAAATTACAGGAAAGAATTGTAGAGCCCTCAAAATGTAGGGGAAAAGAAAAGAAATTAAAAATAAAGTAAGAATAAGCTATTTCCCATGTTTAATGAGGATAAGAGAGTCAGAATCATCTTAAATTGTAGGAAAAGGAATATAGCTTGGAGAAAAGGAAAGCATTTCAAGTTATGGTAATGAAGTCCAAGGAGTCTGTGGACCTTCTTTGCTCAGGGAAGTTGCAAACTGATTGGAAAAATAGCTGTCAAACAGGTATGGAAATAATTTGACTAAGATGCATAACCCCTTTAGACTTCTTCCAATCCATGGCTTTCCCATGGATCCACCCAAATTCCAAACCTCACCATCAGAAGGTGGTAGGAGTCAAAATATGCACTTTCATGGAAATATTTGTTACATAATGGCATAATCTTTGGGGAGAAAATAACTCAGTTTAGCCCAGCATCCTGCATCTGACAGCAACCAGTAACAGATGCTTCAGGAGAGAATATAAGAAACAGAACAAGTGCTGAGTGGTTGCTTGACTGGCACATCTTCCCAGTTCTCAGCAAGCTGATGCTTAGGGACTTTTAGAGACAGAGGAAGCCTACAGAGTTTGGAATCAGTGCTAAAAACCATCTGATATGTTCTACATAAAATAATGCAATAGTGACAATTAATAGGAATAAATGAAATTGGGGGAGAGGGGGAGAAGTTGTGTTCCCATGAGCTTATATAAGTTATCCCTGATTACCCCTCTAATTTCTTCCTCAGGAAAGGTTTTAATTTTAACATCAAGATTTTAAATACATTCCCATTCCCTGGTACTCTTCAGAAACCAGCTGGGAAACAGGGATTTTTTTTTACAGAGCAGTCAAAATATTGAGGAGAGCTGGGAAAATGGTATTTAATGTTTAGAAATTGAAAATTAAGATTTTCAAGTCTATTTCTTCCACAGAGGTCTGGATTTTGAGAAAGCATTCTGCAAGATGTACCTCAGCCCCTCCAACCTGTCAATTTAAAGCCTTCAAAGTTGGGTTTCAAAATGGGCTCAATCTCTTCATCCCAGGCAATCGTTTGATGACAGAGGCAGCTACATTTATTTGCGAAATGCTGGTCTAGAAATATGAAGCTTCATTCATAGAGGCTTAACTTCATGTCATTTTGTGTCTGCATCCTGGTTTTCCTCCAGCTGCCACATTAAGAGGGTGATAGTTTCTGCACCGTATCTGTGAGCTCTACGCTGGTGTTCTCAACTCCCTAAAATATCCCATGTGGTATCATAGAATCATTTCTTCAGTGGACAGAGTAAATGTCTCTTCCATGCCCCTGTGTAATGATTTTCTTGTCCGTGCAATCATGGGGACACCTGTTAGTACAGGGAAGTTCTCATGGTAATTCTCTTTATAGTAATGTAAGGAATCCCTCTTAGATTCATTGTAAGGAATCCCTCCTGGAAACCTCACAAAAGGGGCTCAAAAACACTGAACTCGTTCTGTTTAAGACATTCAGACTGATGATTCTGGTGACATTACTTGATGGCCTTATGTTTCTGAACCTTAGGTAAAAACAGGTCAGGATGCAAAACTTGTAATTTAGATACTTTCCTTGTCTTTAACTGTTTCGTGGTGCAGGGATTTAATAATTCTCTTGGGGCTCTCAGTGCCCAAGCCCTCAGCTGCATCAAATGTTCGTTGAGGTAGGAGGCACACTGAGGGGATGTGAACCTGGGTCACAAAGTACATTTGTGGCAGAACTGAGGATTCAAACAAAGTCTTTTTCTCCTTAGTCCCTTTAAGCCATGGGCCATACTGCCTCTCTGCAGGTAGCATTTTTCCCATTAAAGACTCATGAAACTATTGAAGGAGGCAATTTTTGTGGAGGTTGTTTCTGGGTCTCAAGAACAGAAAAGAAAAGGAAAACAAAAAGCAAAAACAAAACAACCAAGCCCTTGGAACAATCCTCACCTTCCAGCTAATCTTTACAATGCCATTTTAACATTTTATAGTGTATAAACAACACCTTGATGTTATTGCTCTGCCAGAAGGCTTATTATGACAGAAGGCACTAATAGGCCACACATATGCCAAAGTCCAACTGCTACTTCAGGCTTGTTTTTTTATAGAAGGACACATTTTCACATTCTTCTTTATTGACTCCCCCTGCACCCCTCCCTCTATGTGCCATTAAAGGAATGCCAACATAAAACTGGCTAAAAATAAAGCCAGTTCAGGCATATTTTTCATGTTATTGTAGGATAAATAAAGGTGTCTAAAGGAAGTATGCTATTAACCATGAATCATGGAGGGAAGCATGGCTCTTACTTGGCTAGTATTGAAAGGTATAAAACATTCTTTAAAAACAACATTTCTAACCTTATTTTGGGAAATATATATATGTACATATATACGTGATTTTATTTCCAGGTACTTCCAGAAAAAAATAATAAATACAATATAAAAGAAAATTGATGTTAGATCCTGGGCCTACATTTCTGTGGAAGAAGAAAATAGTTTTTATAAACTGTTTTCTGAGCCTTCATCTGTCTCCTTTTGTCATTCCTGTCCTTTGTTTTTGTTCCTGTCGTTAATTATATGACCCTGCTACTGGTACTGCAGCCATCCATCCAGACTCATAAAAGCAGGTAAGAAGGAACAATGCATGTACAGGGCAGGGGTTAGAGAGAAGTATGGGTACAGAAACTCCAATATGAAGGGCCATTACATCTGACACCACCTTTTAAAAGCCTCAGAAGAATCTCCTGGTTGGTTTTGTCACAGTGAGCATTAATCAGACCATAATAGCAGGAACTGAGATGGCTTTGGGAAGATGAGGTAGGAATTTTTTTTTTTTTTCTGAGACACATGGCTCTGTGAATGCTGTTTGCTCACTCTCCAACTTTCCCAGATTGAGGAGCTGCACACAGGAAGACAAAACCATTAATGACTGCACTGGGTGAGCAATCCAGGAGGAACTGGAGAGACACATGGAACAGGTTTCCACAACAGATTTAGGACACTAAATTTGGGTGATTAAAGCTTGTGTGCCATCTAGTTCGTGTACCTGATCCCTTGGATTTCATAGAATCACAGGAAGGCTTGGGGTTGGAAGGGACCATAGCTACCACCTTATTTTAAACACCCTGCCATGGGCAGGAACACTTTCCACTGCCTCAGATTGCTCCAAGACCCATCTAGCCTGGTCTTAAATACTCCCAGGGATGGGCCAGCGACAGGTTCTCTGGGCAGCCTGTGCCTCACCACCATCACAGGGAAGAATTTTTTCTTTATATCCAGTTTAAACCTCTTTTCTCTCAGTGTGAAGCAATTCCTCCTTGTCCTGTCACTGCCCTTGTAAATAGTCCCTCTCCATCTCTTCAGATACTGAAAGGCTGCAAATAGGTCACCCTGAACTACCAGAGCTGATGGAGAGCTATCCAATAAAGTCAATTTAGATCAGAGATGAGTCAGATGAGCACTAATGCTAAGGCATTAGTCTTGTCCTTAGTAGGCTGGTCAAGAGTCCACTGGCCTCACAGATCTCCAGGGACCATGTGAGCTGTTTATGCAGGCAGCTGATGCTATTTCAGAAGCTCTAGGATGTCTTGCATGACCCCCAAATGGCATTCTAAGAGGGCCTGGGTGTATGAATACATTTGAGATATAGAGCAATGTCTTGCAGGTATCTAGCACGCAATAAGACATCTAAAATAGTAATTGGAATCTGGATTTAGTCAACTGAATCACTTCTTATGTAGAGGTACAATACATAATTGAGATGAAACTATTTTTATAACTAGACACCAAAACTTAGTTCCTGATTCTGCACCTGAATGCCAATTCTTATGCACGAGTTGATCCAGGGACAGAAGGATGGCATCAACCCAGCCAATAAATCCTGTCAAACTGAGCTAAACTTGCATGGAAACAGCAATCAGATTGGGTGATTACAACAAAAGAATGAAAAAGGCAAATTTCAGAATGCATGGCATGATGATAGCTCAGGGTAGAGCTCTTGAGGACTATTTATTAGCTGCTTTCCAATACAATATTTGTACCCTTTCCACCTGAGGGAGGGCCTGAATCCTACTTAAGCCTGAGCCCCATCACATACATTTACTTCTTCAGAACAAGGCCACAATACAAATTTAAGCAGCCACCAAGGTAATACCTGGTTTTTGCAGTAGCTTGAAAGCTTCAGAATGAAAGCTCTGAAAACCGAAACAGGCAGGATCTTGTTTGAACATCTAAGAATAATTACAATTCTTCTCTCATTTTATAAAATTTTAATCCAAGGTTTTACTCCTATAGAAAAATACAGAGAAATAAATGGTTCCTCCAAATAGTGGGCTTTATTCAAATTCTCAAGTCAGGCTCCTTCAGAATAATTCTTTAATCATCTTTGAGTACCTAAAAACTCAGGGTTTTATGGGCCTTTTCATAAGTGCTTTTTTGCTCAAAAGGTTATTGCTGTTAAAATGCATTGCTCAAATTTTCTTGACAGGCATCCCAAAATACACTTATGTGATCAGAGAGATGAAGAGGTAGTGAAAATGCTCTGCTTCTAAAACACTCACAATTACACTAAAACACAGTAATCATATTCTAAAAGCAAAATTTGCAGATATTAGATACACTTTAGTAACTGGAGTGTCTAAGTAAACATTGACATGATCTTCATTAATCATTAAAGTCTACAGACAAAGGGAATAACCCTTTACCCAAACCCAACTGCTTTCATTTGCTTGTTTGTTTTTCTTAAGCTCATTTTTTTTTTCCTGAAAACTCTCCCTTTGGATGTGAAACTCTGTATTCTTTGATGATTTACATAGTGACACACACATATAAAACAAATGCAAGTGATTAAGAAACAGAAATTTTCATGCATACTAAAAGTGATTTTTGTTGTTGTTTTTGTTGTTAATTTGTGCTATTCCACTGAGTGTCATATGAAATGCAAGGGGTTTATTTTTTTGGGTTTTTTGTGTGTTTTGGGTTTTTTTTTGAGTTTGCTTTTTAGAAATTAACCTTCAAGACGGTAATTAAAAAAACCCAAAAACTTAGGAAAGTTTCAAAAATTCACATGTTGACTGTGGAATGTGAAAATAAGATCTGCAAAAAAACCTAGAACCAAACAGCACTGAAGTAAAAATCCAAGGTAAAAATCTAAGGTACTCTGATATATATATATATATATGTATATAATTTTTTTTTTTTAATCTGTGACTTTTAATAACTTCAAATATTGAGGAGTGTGGTGTAAAAAAAAAAAAAATCTCAGATAAAATTCTCGGATATGGACAACATTTTTAGGGACTGTGGGCTCAGCCCATGCTGGGCGCTGAGGGTGCTTGACTCAGACACCACTGGTGTCATGGTGGGTCTTGGTAGGGCTCTCCTCCCCTAAATTTGATTGTCTGAGCATTAGAACTGTAAGCCTGAGCCAGATGCCCCAGGCTGGGTTTGAAGTGAATAGAGAGAAATTGGCATACCCAGCAGGTGATTCATGCTTCATCTCGTAAGATGCAGTGAATCACTTTCTGAACATGACTCTTTTCCTCCACTGAATGTAAATGGACCTGAGGGATCTGCTCACTGACTCTAAACACTTAACTCATAACAGCTTAAGTAAAAGCAGACAAATCGTGCCCATTATCTCCGAGTTTGAGAAGGTGATGAGCAGCACTGGCTGCCTCCTCCTCAGCCCTGACAAAGCCTTGCTCTATCTACAGGTGATAGACAGGAGCAGTCTTACTGCCTGTGTTGACACCTGTAGTAGCATTTTTCTGCTTTTATTTCTCAGTCTTGCTTTTCTAAATTTATGTGTGTCTGGTTTAATTTTTATGAGGAATCTAATTTTGTCAAAACTCTCAATATTCCCCGTGGAATGTGGCAGAATTTTTTTTTCTTATTAATTTCATACATTTGCATTTGTAGGACCATAAAATCATAGAATGGTTTGGGTTGGAAGGTACCTTAGAGCTCATCTTGTTCTAGACCCTTTCCATGGGTAGAGATACCCTCATTATCCCAGATTATTCCAATCTATGTCCAGCCTGGCCTTTTCCAGGGATGTGGCAGCCACAGCTTCTCTGGGTAACCTGTGCCAGGGCCTCCCCACCCTCACAGAGAGGAATTACTTCCCAATATCACCTCTAACCTTAACATCTGTCGGTTGAAGCCATTCCCTCTTCCTCTATATAGTCCAGGAATTCTTCCCAAAGTGAGTTTGGCAGTAAAATTAGACAGCAATTCCCATGTTCTGTGATGAGGCTCCGTTAATGCACTGCTGTTAAATTCACCGTCAGGGAATGAAGGAAGAGATGAGGAAAATTGCACCCATTATCAGTCCCTGTGAGGTTCTCTCACGACCTAGGATAAAACCAGTCTTGCAAAGTCCTGTGAAATATTTATTCCAACATTTTTACCAGCAGTATTAGAATCACAGGATGGTTTTTGTTGGAAGGAACTTTCCAGATCATCTAGTTACAGCTCTCCTGCCATAGTCAGGGACACTTTCACTGGAAATGAGATTACCTCTGGAACATGCCATTCAATATGGAGCATGAGAGATTCAGTGTTAATTTACGACAAGTTAAAGATCATCTGTACTCACTGCTAGCCATCGATATATTCTTCTCCTTTGAGAAATTTGTGTATTTTATTTGTAGTATTTTATTTAGTGCTTATGGATCTGCAGGAACTTGATGAACAATATCTTTGATGAAAGAAACTTTTATCCATGCAATTAAGGATGGAAGTGAAATAGAAGTCTTCAATGTGTCCAGCAAAATTGTCACAAAAGGTGAGTCCAAGGTAGAGAAATAATCAGATTTTTCTAAATTCTGCTGATGAGGCAACTCTTGCACATGTTGTGACAACACAGAGCTGCTTCTGGAGCTTCAGGCAGCCCTGGACACCCAGAGGAGAATCACACTGCCAGAGAAACAGGCTTGGTGATAATGCCTATTATAAGAAAGGTCCTGTTGAGCTAGAAATAAAGAAAGTAGTCACTTCAAAAGTAGTAAAGCAAATGGGTATTTACAATTACTCTTTTGACATAAGGAAACTAGGTATTTTGCTTTGTGTTCCAGTTAATTACAGGATTATGAGATAATTGACGAAACTGTGGTTAAGAAATAAGGAAAGAAAATTACAATAATGGGGAGTGAAACTCAATTATAAAGTAATTTTTTTATTTTTTCCTTTTTTTTTTTTTAAGTTTCTTCAGTGTGCCATTTAAATATTAAGTACATGGTATAAGCTCCTTCACTGGTGTAGAGACAGTGTACACATAGACCTCTCATCATTGTAGCATGATGAGTTCATCTCTGGGTGTGTCTGTTCCTTGATGACAGAGGGTGATTAACATGTAGATAGCTTACACTAGAGCACTAATCCTAAATTTGCATGATTAGCACTACAGCAAGTATATGAATTTCAAAACATTTGGATTCTTTTTAAAAAGCTTGAGATTTTTATTCACTCCAGTGCACTCAAAAATGCTCATTTCCCTGTTCCCTGGCTGTGTAACTCATGGTATGATTGTTGTAGTAATATATATTAGTATATATTAGTAGTTATGGAGGAAAAAAGTGAAACAAAACCTAAGAGCAAAACTTGTAGTATTTCAGCAGCCAGTCCTGGTTTCACAACAGAGTCAAATAGGAAAAAAAAGAAAGTTCTTTAGATCCACAGTCACAAAAAAATCTCATTCCTACGACTTCTGAACTGTTTACCTCATCCTTGCATGGCTGGGCACCCAGAGTTCAGAACATCTCTAACACTTATATAATGGGTTGGTGATAGGGCTTTCAATACCATTAAAGATACACACTTCTTGATAGCACATTTTCCAATATTTATTCCAAGGAAAACATCATCCAGCTCTTCCTGGAATAATCTGGCCATGCTGATTATCCCAGTTATTCAAGGATACTCTCATTTGGCACAGAGCTGTACATTTTCTAGGCAGTTTACTTCAATGCACAGACTATTAGAGTTGACTATTATCAGTCTAGTGGTTTCAGGGGTCACAACTAGTTTAGTAAAGGGCAGTCCTGTAAAACTATGAAGTGTAGGATTTTGGTTTTCTTAGTTTTTTTTTTTTTTAATTCTAAATTCACGATTCATCACTTGGGCATGCTTCTCAAGTGCCATGCAGCTCTGCCCATCAACCAAAAGAAATTTGGCCTGAACACTTTTGTTGATTCCAGCAACTGCTTTGTGTCTTTGGGAGATTCTATTCAGTGAACAAGTAAAAATAACAATCAAAGTAAATTTTCCTAGGTTTTTGTCACATGGTAAGAACTTATGGATCCACCAGCCAAATCATCTGTCGTAGAGGTAAATTTTGTGCAGTTTTAGATATCTGCACTGTGTCTGTACACTACTGATACAGTTAGTCTGTGCTTACATTACAACAAGTGACAATGAAGATCAAGAAACTTGAACATACACAAAATATTTTAAGATTGATTGCAGATTTGGAAAAACAAAGTCCTTCATTCTCTACCAAGAAGAGCTGAGAAAAGACCATGCCTGAGATTCACACACAGTGAAAGAGCAGAGCACACAAATCTCTAGTTGCAACAAAGGACATTTCCACTGAATATTAAAAAAATACCTTCCAACACAGTGGTTCACAATAGGGACAGAAGCCCAGGGAGGAATCCTGTCCACAAAGGCATTTGCAGCACTCTATACTGGAAAAGTGACCAGGTTTTTAGTTGAATTTAGCCAGGATTTAGGTAGGATTGTACTGAGTGATTTACACAGATGTCTTCACAAATAAATTTCTGCATGTTCCCATGAATTTTATCCCTAATATGAGGACTTCATGTCATTGAGTCCTCAGTGTTGGCTAGCTAGAAATGGACGCTGTGGTCCATACTTATCTGAGACTGATTTTAACCTTCATTCCTAAAGCAGCAGTAGATTATCTTTACAGCTCCAAAGTAATGGTCTGTTATCATTTCTGTTCATGAAAGTATAGAAGATATTGTTATTTTTATTTGTTTTACACTTGTAAAGTCATTTGCATTTATAATCACAAAAACTCATGCCAATGTCTTGTACAGACTGAACACTACAAACTTGTATTTTCAAAGTAACACAAAAGAATCAGGATAGAAATCCAAGAGAAGTAAGGACTTTTTAATTTTCCAGGCCTTGTAAAACTAACCACATATCATATAAAATTAGGCCTGAATTTTGACCAGAATGTCATGTCTGTGCAGGTATTTATCAGGTCCCTCAGAAGTTTTCTTTAGAGGATAATTCTACATTGGCAGGTGAACATGAGTTAGTGAATAGCTGGTATCTCTCATTCTCTAAAGGAATACACAGTACACACATTTTTGGAAGACTACAGTGCATATTCTGTGTATTAACTGGTGATATTGTTGACCATTCACCTAATATGGTGAATCACAGTGAACAAGAGTATACTAACTTTCATTTTTTCATCCTTCAGTGCTCATTGCTTTTCACTGAACAGTCATTCTCAAGGCAACCTCCACCACTTCGCCTTCAGGGAAGGTTTATAGCAGCAGCAAGAACTATCTCCAAAAAAGTAATGAATGCCACTGGCCTGCCCATCTCTCGAAAGCCTGTATAAACTAAATAACTAATAATGGGTGGCTGCAGCAGTTAATACTTCTCACTCATAACCATTTCGATGAGGAATAAACCAAAGAATGCTTTATTACAAAAAGAGGAAGCAAAATGTCACGTTGGGGGAAGAAAGACCTTAGCCTGAATGAAAATCTCGAAACGCTCATAAACACAACTGCTGTGTCTTTGTCAAAAACTGCTGCTGTCTTTGTGGGTGATTGTGACAGCTTGTAAATGAGAGACTAAACAGATCAGAAGTTTTCTTCAAAAGGAGGTATATGATGGGATTTTTAAAAAATCTTAAACAAGATTTATTGTTGACAAACGGAGCAAAGCTGTCAACTGAAACTGAACGAGTTTCTGCTAATCACTATAGGACAAGAACACGATGAAATACCAATAAGTATAAAACAAGAAAAGATAATATATTGGAGGGGTTTTTGTTTTGTTGGTATTTGGTGGTTTGGTTTTTCATGCAGGGTGCAAATGTACTTAGGAATTGAGTATTGTAGGATGTTGTGGAGGATAAAATCAGAACAGACAAATTTTGGGAAAACAGGCCCAGTTTTCACAACAAAATCATGGTGGAGATTATTTACCTAACTATCTAACTATCTAACTATTTACCTAAGAATCTTCTAACCAGAGCTTCCCCCTAATGGAAGATAGTTCAGTATCATCTTTCAAGTAATTTTTTTCTGCATTTATTACTGACTCATGTTGCATCTGGTTTCTGCCTAAGCAGCATCTTAAACTGGACAATCTAGGATCTTTTGTAATTTAATTTTGTATGTTTTCCGTGATTTAGACTCTATGATTTTTAAGATCAGTTCTAGAAAGGTACTTGCAGTATACTGAATAAACTTAATAAAACTGTTTTTGACGACGAAAGACAATATTTTTTGTAACTTCTTCATTAAATTGCATTGCTGATTGGACACTCCTAGATTTTTGGAGAATTTATAATGCCTTAGGGGATTTCAAAGCAAAAAATTGTAGACATGTAAAGCCTCTCTGTAGTTGTATTATCCTTCTTCCACAGAGCACAGCAGAGATCCATCCACTGATTCTTCAGGTTTGTCATCAGGAAGTTTATTTACAAGGAGTTGGTTCCCAAGCCAACATGAAATTATGAAACTTTTTTGTCAGGAATTTGTTGTCAGCCTTTGTTTAATCACCTTGTGACAAAAGGTTTAGAGGAAAAGCAGTAAGGAAAAATTGTCTTTGGCTGTCAGATGTGCGAATACTGAAGCCCTTCTGAGTCTGGATTCTGACGAGTTCTCACAATTTTCACTTACTTCATTCACTTTCAGAGAAAATGTTTATTATAACCTGATTCAGAAGTCATTGTAGTCAATATAAAAATGCACCAATTACCATAAAATTTGGCTCAAGCCCAGAATAAAAGGCTTCCTAATTTAGATCTCCAATTTTCATGAGAAGTTACTTTATAGCTGTCTATATATGCAAATTAAAATTGTGAGTGTTATGGATGTTGTTTATCCTGATGACTGTTTACTCCAGGTAGCTCTCAAATTTCTTTAATAATTTGTGCTATTGCCCTCTAGAATTGCAGAGAGAAATCTTTCATCTAATTGCTAAACTCTATATGCAAATGCTGTCAGATTTAATTAGTATTTCCCTATTGAAATGATGAACGAAGCTTCAAGAAGTTTTAGATAGATCATGTTGTAGAGATATTACACTAGAAATCCAATGATGTTCCACAAAAGAAATTACAGTTGCATCTCCCCAGAGTATTAACAAACATAGGCTTGGCCTGTAATGAGTCTGTTGGTGCACACACTTCAAAATGTCACATCTAAATGGTAGCATGGAGATTACTGAAATTTGTATTAGCATCCACCAGAATTGGAGGTCTACATGGTATGACAGAACTGCAATCAATTATGAATTTAGCACCACTACACTCAATAGGATGGTTTAGGAGCAGAACTGATGCCAACAGATTATGTCAACCTGCAATTTATGTGTGCTTAAAATGTATCCTTATTGTGTTCATACACGTACCAGGTGATCTGCTAGTAAAATTTAATCTGGATTTTCCACCCTTTACCATAATTTCCATTTTTGGTTGAAGTGGGATGTGCAAAGCACATAATTATAAAATTACCTTTGCAAGTGCTCTGGTTTTGGTATACCTAATGGGTTTAAACAGGAATGAGACCAAATATGTTCTCACAGCATGCCAGGGAGAGATCACAAATTGAATAGAAGCAAGTCAGAGTCTTCTGGGTTTGCAACCATCCAAGAAATCTGACCTAAAGATTCAAGTCAGTTACTCGATTTCAGGCACCAGTTCCAGAGACACTGGCTACCTCACTGAATGTATCAATTCCAAAATAAATTCTATTGATTTAAAATAAATTTTAGCCTAGTTGCACAGTCACTTAATCCCAAGAGCTTAAAGAGCCAGAATCCTGACCTTTGAAGGCAAGTGTGTTGTGAGTGAATCTGCACAGGTGCCCCAGTGCATTGTTTGTACAGAGAAGGAGTAACTATCATTACAGCACATACTTTTGATCTGAGCTGTGCTCAATCTCCCCTGACAAGCAGAGCTAGATGCTGCAAGTTTCAAAGGTGAAGAGGCTCCCTGAGTTATCATTTCAGGCAAGGGTGAAAGAATAAAGCATGTGAAAGAATAAAGCAAGTGAAATTTCTGATGTCCAAAGAAGAAGAGGATAAACTACAGTTACTCAGCATGACTCCAGTTTCAGCATGTGCCTGTAAAAACAGAATATTAACACTAGTCTATTAATATTAGCCTTTTGCAAAGGTTGGAAAATGCTTGTCAAAGAACTCATATCTGTAGAGGGGTCATGGTGCCCAATAAAAAGGAGGCATCCTAGAGATCATGTTTATCACACACCACCATGGGAAGTGTGTCTGTATCACTTGGTTACCCACACACCTGCAACATTGATCACAGTTTTCCAAACCCCAACTAGATACACAAAAAGGAAAACAATATTGTAGACCAGGGCTGGATGGAGGCAAAAAGATATCAAAATAAAAGCAAGGAATTTTCCAGCCTGATTTAGAGTTGACTCCCTCAGGCTATTGCTCACTAACTCTGCACAGCAAAGGAACAAAAAAATTCACTTGTTCATCCTGGAAAACGGTTTTATATTCTCATAACAAACTACTTTTCCAACAATCCAAACACTTTCCTACTGGGAAACATTACCACCTGAAACAAATTTTGTTGCATGACTGTGAGTCAAACCTTCAAAGTTTTTCTTAGGTGACCCTGTAATGGGTTGAAAAAACAAAAGCTGACAGAGTAAGAAAGAAAGTACTCAACTTCCAGGTGAACAATCCACAAAAGGCATATAAAAGAGGCAGTAACTAAAGACAAAACTAACAAACACAGAACCACTCACTCCAGACAGCCAAGGTTATTTTCAGGTGTTGTCTGCACTGGAGAAATCAATTGGCTGTAATGTCCTTCAGCTGTTGGCAAGGCTCTGGAGTCTGAACAGATTTGATACACTAAACTTTTCAGTCGCTATTGTTGATATTTCTCCTGTATTTGTGTGTCTGGGAGACTTCACTACTGGGGCAGATAATACACTTCCCACTGCTTTACCATCTGCAGCAGCAGAGTTAACCCATCTCTCATCTATTTTCTTTGCCTGGCCTGAAGCCATTAAAGCACAGCCATGGTATCATGTGTTTTACAGAGCCTACCTTGGGAGTTCTTTTCTTTTTTCTCAATAAACAGTTTATGGTACAGAAGTGCCTTCTTTTTTTTTTTTTTTTTTTTTTTTCCCTCTTGTCAGAAATAATTTAGTTCCTTCCAGCTTCTTCATCTCTACGGGATAAGAAGGGTTTAAGAAAGGTTGCCAGTTCCTGTCCTGGAGAATAAGGCACCTCAGCTGTTTTAAGGAATATTGACATTTTTTTTCTTTAGTGATTGGAAGTCAGAGGCTGAAGAGGCGAAAGACCTGGAGACAAAGCTACAGATTTCTGAAAACTTAGGGAAGTTATAATGAAAAAGGTATCAGAGACCATCTGTTTTCAATCCTTTCCTGAAAATCCATGACTGCGTGAAATCACACCACTAGTTCAACAGGCAGACAGCTTGTGATAACTGAAATGCAAAATTGAGAAGTTTGTATGTAATGAGTCCATTTACACAGATTTTTAAAAAATTAATTCAACCTTATTTAAGCTACCTCAGTACATTCAGTCTGAAACTTTACAGAATAAGGTTTTTAAGAAATGCTCTTCTTATGTGGTTTGTACCAGGCTCGAATAGAGGCTTGAATCTTCTCATTTCCATGGTTTTACCAAGGTTAGGAAATGGACCAGAGCACAGTGATAGTCTCATTGTGCTCATTCTTCAGTCATGGTTACTTAGATTTTTATAGATGGCCATAGAATAAATAGGACTAAAAAGGGCTTTTGAATTGTCATCTAGGAAAATGGAAATCTGCTAAAAAAAAAAAAATTATTTTAGTCTCCCTAATGAACATCTGATTTTTCATGGAATCACAGAAAAACTTGGGTTGAAATGGACCCTAAAGCTCATCTAATTCTATCCCCTGCCATGGGCAGGGACATCTTCCCCTATCCAGGGTGCTCCAAGGCCCATCCAACCTGGCCTTAAATGAACAATTACAGAGATGGAGCAGCCACAGCTTATCTGGGCAATCTGTGCCAGGTCCTCAACACGTTCACAGTAAAGAATTTAATTCTAATATCCAATCTAAATCTACTAAATCTATTCTCTTTCAGTCCCCTCTTGTCCTATCACTACAACACCTTCTTCTCTTTCTCTTTTTTGGTCTCCTTTCAGCTACTGGTAATTTTCACAATAAATATGTGGGGCATATAGTAATTTCCATATATGTTGAAGAATGACTGGAAATTGAGAAATATTTTATCCTTGTCTGTGTGGTCTGCTTACTGTCCCTATTGCTGAGGTTAGCAACACTAAATTCAGATGTATCTCCACATGTGTTGATGGAAGATACAATGGTGCCAATGCATAATGAAGGCACATCATCCTTTCTGTAAGTGACACTGCTGAATCTTTGCAGCAATTCCCATGTGTTTCCACAGGCAGCATAGTCCTCAGAACAATGCAACCATCACCACCTTTTCCATGAGAGAAAAATAAGAACTGAAACTCTTTGCTTTCTCCACTGTCCTCAATAACATTGGAAAATCTTTAATCCTTGGCAGACATTTGTAATTGCAACTTGAGTTCTCTCATCTCAATATGAACTCAAGTTGTCTTCCATACCATCTTAATACCAGACATAAAATGGGATGGTTTTCATGTACCTGTTACTAATTTTTAGCTTCTCCTGGCCTTGAGGAAGGTGAAAAGAAACTTGTAGTTCATGAGGTTCAGGGTAACCTGTGCTTCAACCATATGCAGTATCCAGTGTGTTGTAAACTCATACAGTAATCTAACTTCTCTGTGTAGACAAGCTGTGAAAGAAAAAAAGTTCTATGAAAGGATATGTGCATATGGCAGCACTGAACTGAGGCCAAACTGGATGCTTAGCACTTCAGGAAGCAGAGCACTTAAAAATGTTAAGGTAGAATACCTCAAAACCATTCTATATCTGTATCATCTATATCTGTATCTATATCATCTATATCCATCTATGTCTAGCTCTATCTATCTATCTATCTATCTATCTATCTATCTATCTATCTATCTATCTCTATAGCATCTATCTATATCTAATCTATATCTATATCATCTAATCTATCTATATCTAATCTATCTATATATATTTATATCTGTATTTATCTATATCATCTATATAATCTATATCTATATCTATATCTATATCTATATCTAATCTATATCTATATCTATATCTATATCTATATCTATCTATATCTATATCTATATCTATCTATCTATATCTATATCTATATCTATATCTATATCTATATCTATATCTATCTAATCTATATCTATATCTATATCTGTATCTGTATCTATATCTATATCTATATCTATATCTATCTATCTATATCTATATCTATATCTATATCTATATCTATATCTATATCTATATCTATATCTAATCTATCTATCAATATATCTATCTATATCTAATCTATATCTATATCTATCTATATCTATCTATATCTGTCTATATCATCTATCTATCTATCATCTATCTCTATATCTATATATATCTATTTATATTTATATCTATCTATAGCTATATAATCTATATCTATATCTATATCTCTATATTTATATCATCTATATCTATATCTGTATCTATATATCTATATCTATATCTATATATCTATATCTAATCATCTATATCTATCTAGATCATCTATATCTATATCATCTATATCTATTATATCTATATCTATCTATCTCTATCTCTATCTCTATCTCTCTATCATCTCTATCTCTATCTCTATCTCTATCTATCTCTATCTCTATCTCTATCTCTATCTCTATCTCTATCTCTATCTCTATCTCTATCTCTATCTCTATCATCTCTATCTCTATCTCTATCTCTATCTCTATCTCTATCTCTATCTCTATCTCTATCTCTATCTCTATCTCTATCTCTATCTCTATCTCTATCTATCTCTATCTCTATCATCTCTATCTCTATCTCTATCTCTATCTCTATCTCTATCTCTATCTCTATCTCTATCTCTATCTCTATCATCTCTATCTCTATCTCTATCTCTATATATCTATCATCAATATCAATATCTATATGTCTATCTGTGTGTATATATATGTATGCATACATATGTGTGTGTGTGTGTGTGTGTATGTACAGTCAGCTCCACTATTAAACACCACAGATACTTGACAGCAAGAGACTCTCCCTAAGTGATATCACCATGATTAAAGTTAAATCTAACCTGTATTTTTTAAAAAATTCTTTATTTGAAGTTTCATGGTGGTGACAGGGGAACTGAGCAGCTTTGCTTTTGATCTGAAGCAAATTTCCCCATTAGTTATTCTTATTTGGGAAGGGATAAGTTTTGACTGTGCCAAACCCCCAGGGATTTCTATTGGAAAAAAACATATCTTCTACACGCACAATTTTCCATCTTCTGCTTTACCTCACCAGTTAGTCTTGGGTACCCTCACTAAAAGAAAAAGTTGGTTATTTCATTCACATATAATATATATAATTTCCCAGAGTTACATTGATTAAGTGAAAATTTTCAGAAATGCAGTTTAAAGAAAGTGAGTAATATTTCCAAAAGATCACAGGTTTCTGAATTTTTCTCTTCGCCCATCTAATGATGACCATGGATCAGGCTTTTCTGTTGTTCAGGCAAAAGATTTGGCACAGAGTAATTTTTTTCCCTTGTTTTAAGAAATCTGCCCTTAACCTTGATGTATAAAATGAGGTGTAGTGGCTTATTGACTCCAAGGCCAACCAACCTGTGCTTTCTAAATGAATGACTCTTGGAAGAAAAATCTCAGCTCTTGCTGCTTTTTTCTTTTCTTTACCACTTGCCACTGACACTGAAAAAATTGAGTTGAAGAAATATATAAATTATCATGGTCACTGAAATCTAATAGCACAAATAAGCTTTCTTTTAATTGTTATTTGGTGGAACCAGACTTACCAATACATCCTGTGAACCTGACACAGAGTCTGAGTCAATAGTACTGTTTTTCCAAACACAGGTTCACTTCTGTCTTCTGACAGCTTAGATCCTAAACTTTTGTTTTGTAGTTAGAAGATGTTTATTTCCATGGGGTTTGGACAAGAGTATTTGCCTGTGCATTTTCCTTTCACAAATGCAGCCTTCAAAAGCCATTTGAGAGGTGTGAGTGAAGGTGGTGTGATGCCATGCTGCAAAGCTCAGATGATACTTGGATCCTAAACCTCCAGAAGAATATGCAAAAGGCAGAGTTACTTCCAAGGCAGTAACATGTGTCAGTGAGCAAAACAAATCAAAATTTTTTACAGTTGCATATGAATTTAAAAAAAAAAATTAAAAAAAAAAAAAATTAAGATCAATTTTTTTTTTTGTTGAGATGGGAAAGAAGCAAAATACAAGCTTGTCCCCTATTCTTTGTCATTCTGGAAAGCCCTGACAACAGGTAAGAGTGGATGAAGGAAATGAGCAGCTTCCCCTGGTTGCCAAAAACTAGGTGTTTTGTTGGTGTTGATAGGGCTTGTAGATACAAAAACAAACTTGATGTTTAGAGATTTAAAAACTAGCAGGTGTAACCCTACCTTGGCTGAAATTACAGTGTCTTTTGATACCAACACAGAATTTTCCCCACAAAAGAAGTTGATCAATCTTTTTCCTTGATAGGCTTGTAATATCCTTCCAAAGGTGATCTGTAATGGACCAGACTTCCTGCAAACCAGCCTGACCTCAGCTCAGCATTTCTGGGTAACATATGTGAGGATTAAACAGTATAAGATGATGAGTAGGAATTACCACTCAGTTTTTTCCCCATGCAATGTGCTCAGCTAGTAAGTGCTGTCATTTCCATTATTAAAGGCTTTTCCTTCATCCAGTATTAAATGTATAAGCTTTGAGACTGCTCTCACCCACCCAATTAAATAAAATTTTCTCTAGAATGAGCTGATAAGTTCCATTCAGACTGCAGTTTTGGGGTGTCATTTGCCCCTATCGTAGCTCTCCAGTTTCATCCTACCAGATGCCCTTGTTAGCACCTACCCTATTTAACCACAGAGTGATTAATGCACCCTTTGCAAAGGTTAACAGAGGAAAGAGAATGGGAATAAAGTTGATTTGACCAACTGGGTTTACTCCAGAGAAAATTCCTCCACCTTTGACAAACTCCTCCAGATTCAATATACAGTAATTTCACGGTTATAAGCCGCACCATTTTGACTAAAATTTTGGTCCAAACCCAGAAGTGCGGCTTATAATCAGGTGCGGCTTATATACGGACAAAGAACGAAAAGTTGTTGTTTTATTTTGGAGGACAGGTGTCTGCTGAGAAAGGCAGGAACTTCTCTTTGAAATGGAGAATGTAAACCCCCTCCCTCCAAATTATTATAATTTTGAAATCAAGGGGCTTTCAGACAAAGATATGGGAATTAGGAATAACAGTTCTTTTCTAGGGAAATTAAAATAGAAATACAGTACTACAAAGAAACAAACCCCAAACCCTGACACAGTCAGAGTACAACCTGACACCCGTCAGGCAGGGTGTTGGCAGCAGTCCCATTCCATGGTGGTTGCATCCTCCTGCAGTGACAGATGTGGCTCAGTTGGAGCAGTGCTCCTGTACAAGGTGCAGTTTCCCTCTAAAGGTCCAGTGGTGATGTGGAGAAATCCGGTTTTCCTCTGGAATCCAGTGGAGAAAGGGGCTCCCTTAGTGTCCCAAAACCTCTGTATTTTATCTTGGTAAGAAATGTTGGGCTCTTCCCCCTGGCTGGAGCAACTCCCAATGGGATGCAGTAATTTTATCAGTCCCACAGTGGGACTCAATGGCCATTAGCAGAAAATGACTGGTTGGAGGAAGGATGAGTTGTGAAAAGATAAAGAACAATGCCCTGCCTGGTTTCAGTGGATGGCCCATTAGCAGAATATCTGCCATGGAGATAAGGATCACTGCCCCCACCCTCAACAGATGGTGATAGAACAGATACCTTTTATCACACTCTGTATTGTAATGTGCGGCTTATAATCAGGTGCGGCTTATGTATGGACAAAGAACGAATAGTTGCCGACAGCCAGAAGTGCGGCTTATACTCAGATGCAGCTTATAATCGTGAAATTACTGTAATTCAGCATAAATAGAACATAACTCCAGTAAAGATAGGTAATTGTGGTCACTAATGGTTTTCATTCTCAGATCTGTTCTTGTTTAGCATTAATTAGTTATATAAATGGGCACCTACCTAAAGACAGGCACAGTAGTCAACAGTGTTTGAGATGTTCTGTTGTTGGTGTACAATTCCCATGAAGCACAGAACTGCTTGGAGAGATGAAAGCTAACATCAAAACTACCAGGAATGAATGATTTCACTTCCCATATAATTTCTAAGAAACTTTCATTCTATGAAACATTTTAAGATTTCATCTGTTTATTCAATTCAGGATGAAAACATGTGTGAAACCCCAGTGATTCTGGTCCTCCCCCATTACTGTGTTTGTGAGCCAAAAACGCCTCACAGACATTACTCGTAAACTTGAGGAATTTATATTGACTCTGGTGGGCTTTCTCCAGATTTCAGCTGACGTAAATGAGGGCAAGTTTTGGCCCAGTGGCTGAGTCTGACCATCCATTAGCAATTAAATATGCCAAACACATGAAAAGACATGTCTCTATCTGCGGTGACTGACACTGTTTGCTTTTGACATGAAAGATCTTTCACTAGGGACTTCCAAAGCAAGAAATGTATTCTTATATATTCTTTCCAACTCTTTCTTCATTATTTGTGCAGTGTCAGGTCCTCAGCAGCTCCTGTGACTTCTCATTCCACCCCTGTGACACAGCAGTGACTTTCCAATGAGCAGAGTGTAAATGTTTCTCAGAGATCACAAATTGACACGTCTTTCCAGAGAGTTGTTTTGTCCTTTATTCCAGCTCCTTTCACAGTAAACAAAGAAAGATCTACCCTCAGGAGCCGTTCCTGCAACCTCCCCTCACCTATGAGGTGCTTCTCTCTGGGGCCAGTGGCACTTGTATTTCAGCTGGATTGAGATACTTTTTCAGATTCTGGAGGAAAAAAAAATAAAAATAATGAAATGCTTTAAATGTTTTCAAGGAGGTAGATTTTGGGAGTATAAGACATCATGTCACTGGGTGATGGCCATTTTGTTCAAAGATGTGGAGGAATTTCTTTGGGTCAATGGTAATCACAAGATTTACAAATTCTGTTTGACCTGGAGAACTTTCAGTGTTAAACAGCACAAAGGAGAAGGCTGGAGGCAAGCCACAGTGTTATCTCTTGTGGGCCCATAAAGGAGAGGAGCTGAGAACAGTGAAGTTCTGAGATCTACTGAGAAAGAAGGATTGAAGGTCAGGGGTACATGAGGGATGCCTGGAGCCTGGTTAGAAGAATTAAAGCCCTCTTATTGTCCTCAGGTTCCTGGCAACTTGCAGCAAAAAGCAGTCATAAAACTACAAGATTAAAGATTGGCTGATGCCATCTACTTGGATTTGTACAGAGCATTTGACATTGTCCCACATTGCACTCCTATCTCTAAATTAGAGAGACAAGATTTGGCAGATGGACCACATGGTGAATAAGGAATTGGTTGGGTGGTCAGCTTAAAGGGTGGAGAGCAGTGACTGCAGAAGGACCTTTCACAAGAACGTGAAATGACAGGACAGGGAAGGGTAAGATTAGATATTAGAAATAAATTCTTGGTTATGAGGCCAGAGAAGATCTGACTGGCTCCTGGAAGTTTTCAAAGCCAGCTTGAATGAGGCTCAGAGCTCTGGTCTAGTGAAAGATGTCCTTGCCCATGCCAGGGAGTTGGAATGAGATGAACTTTCAGGTTCATTTCAACCAAACCATTCTGTGAACCTGTAATTATTTTCCTGATATTTATGAACCCACTGTTTGTGTTTTAAGTCCAACCAAGAATCAGCACCTTTGTTCAGCAACCCACCATTCCTGGGTTATCACACTTGAAGGAGTTCAGCAGCACACATTAACAGTGCTTGTCACTGGAAAACCAGCATCTCATTTATGTATTTTTAGACACACAAAGGGAGTTTTCAAAGAACATAGAGTGAAAAAGAAAAGTACACAGGTTCAAAGCACCATGCTAATTACTGGAATTAAATAAAGTCTTTATTCAAAGGGATTCCACTAACTTATTTGCCAACTTGAGTGAGAATTCATGTTTTAGTGTTTGAAAAAGACAAGAGAACAGATATGAGCAACTTAAGGAGCTTGGAGAACGTAGGGAATTCATGGTAAAGAAGGTGTGGAATCATGAATTTGAGGCAGCTGTGGAATATTGTGCTCAGGTGGTACATACCTCAGCTAAAAATAAACATTGTAACACTGGTGACTTGAAATATTCAGGTGGATGCTCTGGTGAGGCAAAAAATGTTTTGTTGTATTGTAGTCAATACAGCCCCTCAAATTCAGATTAGTCAGTCCACAGACTACATTTAGACAGATCATTTGATGGTCAATCATATCACCTGTGAAATGAAATCTAAGCAGGACCAAATCAATCAAATATTTCTCTCAGAAGATTCAGGAAAAAGAAAAAAAAGAAAAAAGCACGTGGTTTTCTGAAGAGCTGGGCACTATTTTCAGCAGAGACAGACTGTATGAATTGGAAGAAATTGCAGGATGAAGGGAATAGTTCTGATCAACAAGACTTGCCATTTGAAAGTAGGAAAAAAGGGGTCTGGCCAGAAGTATGGAAGAAGTTTGTATATTGTAAAACTCAGTCTAAATAGCAGTCCTGAGTTCTACAGAGAGTGACACCAGCTCTCTACAGACTTGGCACTTGGTGTCACCAGCTCTCAAGTTGATCCTTGCAGCTGCGACTTGCCGCCCTTACTTGAGAGTTTAAAAATATGTTCGGAATGGTAGAGGCTCAGCGGGTGTCTCTGCTCCGTGCTGTATGCTGATTCACTGCTTTCTGAGGAGTCAGGACAGTTCCTGTCTTACACTCTTGAAACAACTAAACATGATTTAAAGAACAGAGGAAGTTGAGCCTGCTGCAGCAAAGTGCAGAATTGGGATTTGGATTCTTAAATTGGTAACAAGGTTAAAAAAAGTGAAAAGAGGCTCTTTCTACCAGAACATTATCTCTGTTCTGGGATTTCACTCATGACATCAGAACCTCATCAGGCCAATCCCAAAAGGTCCGATATTCACTCTCCCCATGACTGCCTCATAATGACTTGTTTGTGTTATTGAGAGATTGGTGCTGGGAATATAATTAATGAAGAAACAGAATCACAGAAAGATTGGAAAGGACCTTAAAGTTCATTCAATCTCACCCCCTTCCATGGGCAGGGACACCTTCCACGGTCCCAGGTTGCTCCAAACCCTGTCCAACCTGGCCTTGGACATTTCCAGGTATGGGGCAGCCACAGCTGCTCTGGGCAACCTGTGTGAGTAACTTGCCACCATTTTGAATAAAGAATTTTCTCCTAACATCTTCTTTCTCAGTTTATCTAGCTCATAATGCAGAAAATGTTACTCACAGTGTGTTCAAAGAAGTTAAAAATTATTTATTTTCCAGTATAGGGACTCAATAAATGACACTTTGTTTCCTTCTATCTTTTTTAACTTTAGGAAATAGCGACTCTTTTAATTCAATTGGGAGGAGAATAATGCACTGTAAATTATCAGAGAGACTACCTCTTTAGGGAAACATAAAGAAACCTGAACAGCTTCTGTATGTGTAGCGAAGCTGTTTTTTCTAAGTGTCTCCAGATGGGGTTACATGGCTTGTCCATTCATACCTTGTGGATTGTTCTAAAACTGATCATGCAATTACTTTTAATAGCAATTTTTGCCACTTTCTGAAAGCTATTTTTGGTGGTGTTTTTTGGTGTCTTGTTTAGTTGGTTTTTGTTTCTTTTTTTCATACTAGAGAGAATACTAGATCTCACAAAGCCACTTGGTGAACTAACAGATAAAAGGAAATCTTACTAAAGATACAAATGTCATGAGCCTCCTATGGTGGAATTTATGAACCACATGATCAAAAAGGTAGCAATTATATTCATGACTAAGCAGTGTTTAGTACAGCACCCAGGATAAAGAACACAAATGGTAAAATATAACAAAAAATAAAACCAAGAACACTGTACAAGCAAATGAGGAAATTAGAAACTTAAAAAAAAAGTATAAATAGGAAGGATAGTAAAAAAACCAAAACAAAACAGCACATGAATCATTTAGCATATTATAAGATAATAAGCAAGGGAAAAATTGAGGGAACACATAATGACAAAATTTTGCATTGTAGTTTACAGCAGCTAGCACCATGTTGATTCAGTGGTGCTACTTATTGTGATCTAATGCAAAATATTCTCATTTGCAGAATGAGAAAATTGTTGTTCTGCTTATTTGGATTTTTGCTAAGCAACTGAAAGCATGAAAAAAAAATCAAGATTGAAAACTAGATCATGTATCCATCTCTGCTAAGAAACCTATATGAGTATTTGTTTACAATAAGAGTAAAAGTTAGTTAATAGAAAGAAAATTTTAAAATCCTGTATAGGATTTATCAACAGTTCAGAAGTTGAATTTTACCATTGAATTCCTGATATCAGTGATGTGCATGGTGGAATTCTAAATTACTGGATCAGAGATAGGTGGGAAAATATTGAGGCATTTTGATGGAAAGAAATTTTATTTAAATTGACCCAAATATATCAGGAAAACATTTTTAAACATATATAGATTGAAATTCAGTGAAGAAAAATAACTGGTTACATATTTTGGGAGGTATTATCAGATATAAAATGGAAATTATAGGCTTGATAGAAGTGCTTTAGGACAGCTTGAGGAGTTCATTAAGGACCACAAGCTAAACACAAGCCAATGATTTTGTCTAGTTTTGGAGAACAAACACGGTATTGAGGTAAGTAACAAATAATATAAGATGGCTTCTTGAATTTTCCAACACGGAAGCAGAGCGAAAAGGGAATATTTGTGAAAACCTGATCAATATCACATTCTAGCAGAAAATGCACCTAATTAAAAACTAACATGGACTTTAACACCAAATTTATAAGAAAGAGCAAACAGAAAAGGCAGTGTACAGCTACAGATACAAACACCCATGTGAGAGCAAGTGGAGCCAGGGACCAAATCCAAGGTGGAATGACATTGGAAAGAATACACTCAAGCCAAAGGAAAGGAGCTCTGAGCAGTTTGTGTTGCTGAGGAACCAAATTTACATACTTGCATCAGGCCACCTAATTCACACATTCCTCTTTGACATCTGTATCATTTTCTAATAAGCTCATCTGTTAGTTTTAATCAAAAGAAGCATCTGAATTACTATCATGACCAGAAGATCCCTGAGTTTATTTTATTTGCCTTCAGCCACCCTCTTTTCCCTTCCTCTTTGTCTTTTTTTTATTTTTTTAAAATAAGATATCTTCACTCGAGCTTTGTTGACATGTAAAAAATGTCAGTGTGCAAAAGAAGAGTCCATGAGGGAGTCGTATCCTATAGAGTACTTTCTCTTATTGCCAACTTTTATGTAGGACATAGTGTTAAAATAAAAATGTAACAGCTCTCCTGTCGAGGCTCACACTGATAACCACAGCCTGTTAAAGAAGGCAAGCAGCCATCAGATAAACATCTAAGTCTTTATGGGCAAAGGGTTGAGAGTACAAATACAGCCCTTCTTGAGGAGGTTTTTTTTTTTTCAGTAGGTTGATGCTTTTTCTATATGTGAAAGGACAAATCAATATTCTTGGTTGAAAACAGTTTAAATAGTCAAGCCTGAATTTTAGAGTAATTACCCATACTCAAATGTGTATCTTGGTTTTTAAAGAAAGACTTTAATTTTCAGAGATAAGTGAAACACAACTGATCTCAGGGAACAAAAAAATTGTCAGATGGGTTTATGAGCAAAGTTGTGTAAATTTTATGCATAACATAATTGTGCATCTCAACCAGTAATTAGAAGTTAGACTTCTGGCTCATATCCTACAGCTTCTAGTATTCATGAGAGTTATTTTCTCTACTCACTGTGTCTGAAAAAAGCACATAAAGGTAGAATTTTTCAGTTACCAGAATTACAAAAGTCCTTGGAAGAGAGGTGTTTGATGAAAATATCAGAACTTAGAATGTTAGAATTATTCGGGTTGGAAAAGCCCTCCAAGGCCATGGAGTCCAAGCTGTGCCCAATCCCCACCGTGTCACCAGCCCAGAACACTCAGTGCCACATCCAGGTGTTCCTTGGACACTTCCAGGGATGGGGACTCCAAGCCTCCCTGGGTAACCCCCTCTAAGGTTTAACCACCCTTTCCATGAATAAATTCTTCCTGATGTCCAACCTGGACTTCCCCTGGCACAGCTTGAGGGCCTTTCCCCTTTTCCTGTCACTTGTTGCCTGAGAAAAGAGACTGGTCCACCTAACTCCACCCTCCAGTCAAGGAGTTACAGAGTGATAAGGTCAGTCCTGAGCCTTCTTTTCTCAAGGCTAAACAATCCCATCTCCCTCTGCTGTTTCTTGCGTTTATATGGATTTTATATGGATTCTTTCTTCAATGATTTATCTTTATTTATTTTATATATTCTAATTGTGCATGTATCTTTTATCTGTTTATTTAAATAAATTCTTATATATGGAATTAAATACATATTTTGGAATTAAGTAGTAAGGGCATTTATGATACACTGTCAAGATTCTTTCCCCAAAAGCAAGATCACCTTGACTTGCCTTGTTTTTCTACCCATGGCCCCACTTCTACCCTTCCTGCAGAACCTCCCACATAATCTCATATTTCTAGAAGCTCAGTTATGGAATGATAGAGTGCTTTGGATCTGAAGGGACCTAAAAGCTCATCTCATTCCAGCCTCCTGCCACGGGCAGGATACCTTCCATCAGACCAGGTTCTCCAAGCCCCATCCAGCCTGGCCTTCAACACTTCCAGGGATGGGGAATAAATATCAGCCACTCTGAGATGCACTCATGGTGATTGAGTTGATGTTAATGTAGCACATAATTCAGTGTGGGTTTTATGTCCTCAGTTTAGAGGTTTCCAAAACAGTGGTGGAGATTTATTCTCTGGTCCCCCGCAAAAAAGGTTAAGAAAAAATTTGTTTGACCCTATGTGATATAAGCAATTAATAATAACATTAACCAAAGTCAGAAGCAAAATCACAGTCTCCAGCTGTGCACAATTTATTGTGTAATATTTCTCTGCATGAGTTTGATTATGTAGAAATATATGGTACAATATTATTTGTGTTTCTATCTTCTGCACTCTGCACACAAGTATCTCAGTGCACGCTTCCACTTTTGAAAATTGGAATGAAATATTTCCATGCTCCTGAGATCCTTGACATGTAATAATCCAGTGAGTCAAGATTTAGGCTGCTGTTTTCTGTTAACACATAGAGCAAAAGAAATAAAATGGTCCTCATGCATGTTTCCTATGTATAAACTCCTTGTAGCCATTATTGAACCAGCAATTGGTTCTCCAATCTTCTATTAAAATATCAATAGTATTTTTCAGAGCTTAAATTGAGCAGTGATTTTATTTAAGGCTACACCTAGACACCACTTTTCTTCGAAGAAATCTCTTGTTGTTGCTAAAAATGAAAGCCATTCAAACGAGTGTGATTGAAACAGGGACAGGGAAAGGGAAAAAAATCAATAGAACGTTTTCCAGGGTACTATATCTGCTTTTGAAAAGAGACCATTAATAACATGCTTACAGTAAAAGCAGCTGCTTGTTCAAAGTGCATTCAAGGGTGAGCTGAAAGGATGGCTCTCTCCACACAGCCTCCCTGGAGAGAGAGTTTGTAAAGACTTCAAAACCCAGCCTCAGACTATGAACAAAACCCTTTCCTAGGAATTTTAAATATTCTCATTTGATGTTAAGTTGTTGGAATGAAACATCTCCTAATATTTTTCTCCTTATGAAAGGCAATGTGGGTCAGTGAAGGAGCCATTGGTCTGAAAAGTGCTTTGCAGACAATGCACTGCAGGTTGTATTCAACCTCTGAGGACAGTGGGAGCCATGCTAATGACAATTGCTACAACCCTCAGCAGTGGTGGGCAGCACAGTGGGACATTTGCTGCAAGTCCTGCTGAAACAGAGGGCTGGCTCAGTCCATTCACAAAAAATTGTGAAATCACAGAGTATCCTGAGAAGGAACCTGTGAGAATCATTTAGTACAACCCTGGATGTGCACAGGGCACCCCAAGAGTCACACCATGTGGCTGAGAGTGCAGTCAAAGCTCTTCTTGGATTCTGTCAGGTTTGGTGCTGTGCCCATTCCCTGGGGAGTCTGTTTCAGTGCCCAACCATCCTCTGGGTGAAGCACCTTTTCCTGATAGCCAGCCTAAACCTTCCCTGACTCAGCTCCATCTGATTCTCTTGGATCCTATCACTGGTCACAGAGAGGAAGGATAGATGCCTGCCCCTCCTTTTCCCACCCTGAGAAACCTGCACACCACAGTGAGGTGTTCTCTAGTAAACACTTATAGCATCATGAGGCAAATTAAAGTGTTGGGGTAGGACTGAATCCTGGATCCCTAGTGCTGTGTATTTCATGTGCCTAAAGGTGTGCAGTGGTTTGTGTGTGTAATGGTTTCAAATACATGAAAGGTCAATTGTGTGGTTCATCTGTAGGAGAACTGGTTAAGTAGAGCTTTTTTCTCTTGGGTTCACTTGTGTAATCTCTCACTTCTTGTCTAGATAGGTCAAGAGGATCTCCATGTTTATTTCAAGAAGATTCTACATTTCAGGAACACTGGGGACAAAATACAAGGCACACCTGTAACAGTGAGCATGCCACAGGTGTATGAACACCTGAGCATGTACTTGTAACAACTTGCCAATTATAACTTACATACCATGCATGTAACTGTCTATGGGAAAAATACCATCAGTTGAAGAACTTAGAAAATTCACGTGTGTGAATGTTCTTATCTTTCTTATCCTGCTGTTTAATCTGGATCTGTCCAATCTTCATGATCCTGTTTCCAGAATTCGTGTAGCTGGAAAAGATTTGGTGCCCCTAATATAAGACACTAACAACGAGATTTGTCTCATTCCAGTGAGGCTCTCAGTAGCTATTTCTAAATTAAGCTACTGCTTGTCTTTGGTGTTGTAGCATCACTGAAGAGTGAATGAGTCTACAGAGTGCAAATCAGACCTTGGGTTGTTACCAGATTCTGCATTCTATAAAGTTTTGATCAGAGATGTCTGGAGGGAATATCAGACTAAGGAGTTACAGCTGCTCCTTTCTGCCTTTGATTGCTTTTTCCTACACTCACCTTGAAGGAAGAAACATGTTTGGGTTAAAATTCTTCAATATTTTGAACTACAATAACAGTAAACAAGATATCTGCCTTCAGAAGCAGAGGGAGAAAGCTCAGCTTCTTGATCCATCTCACACACAGATACTGTCCATAAGCAGATTGTGCCAAGGGAGGAGAAAGCAATGTGGAAAGGACATGGTCACTTCTGACCCTGTTTTGGCCACTAAGGCTCCTGCATCATGAAATCACACCATGAAAGAGCAGAACTTCCAAAACATACATTATAATGGCATATAGTACTCTAAAAACAGAGACCATCACCGAAATATTCAGTGAGTTCTTAATGCCTTTATTCCTGGTCTCAGCCCTGCTGACTACAATTCCATAGATTTTTGTGAAGCACTAATAATTTGGCATCCTTTATAGCAATGGATTCGTGTAGGCACTCAGCATGCCAGATCTCATTGATTATTACATCTCTGAGTTTCTATTCTAAGGAGAAGCTTCTCGTATAATCTGCTGGGTTGATGGATGGGGAGTTAGCATTACTGCAACAGGCTGTCCACAGCCCCTTTTCATCATAGTTATAGCTATGGACTAGCAGGAGCCCCTCTGGAAATGAATGCTTGAAATCATAATGGCACTTTGTGAGGTGCAGTTTTATTTAGGGAAATACTCTTCAAGAGCAGAAAATAAGGAGGTCCCATAAAAAAAGAAACAAACAAACCAAACAACAAAAAAAACCCACAACTGGATACTTTCTTGTGATGGTTTCAATAAGGGTCACTGTTTTCAATAACAATTCTGAGGGTCCTTATATATTCTAGATTTTTACCTTCATTTGTTCCAATTTTGTCTAAAGATTAATATGAGATATTCACTTCAAAGAGAGAGATAACCACGGTGATTAAAATCTCTTTTGTTATGTGCAAGCAGAAGAAGAACTTATTAATACTGAGAAATAGATTATGCATGTCTCCCTTCTACTCTGACTTCTCATGGAAGATATGCCTATAAAAACAAAATAGGCATTTCTGGAACACCATTATAATTAATTTCTTTTTTTTACCACTAGCTTTGAAAATCACAGTTTTCTAAGGTTTTTCTGATGGTCATTTTGTGTGAAGAAATAGTGTCCAATTTGAAAAAAAAAAAATCCCTGACCAGAAGGTTGGTAACACTTAATGATGAAGGGTTAGACCTCAGTTGATGACAGGGTCTTGGCTGACTTAAAATACATACATAACATGCATCAATATCTAACAAATATTATTTATTCTATGAACTTACATTCTCCCTACTAGTAAGGGAAGCTATTTCATAAGGGGAGACTGAGACATTGAATTATTTAATGATTATTCAAGGAAGAGAGGGAGACTGAAATTTTCAACTGCTCATTAAACACCTCCACTCTGTCTGATTTTCAAGTGAACTTATGCACTGAGAAACCCTGAAAATATTACCACCTTTTCAATGAATGAACAGGATATTAATTTGATTAAAAAAAATTTCAAACCTGCTGATGTATAACAGAGTTTGTTTTTCATTCATGTCTGAGATTTTTCAGTTCAGCCCTTAAATTACACCTATTAGGCACTCAGTGGCTGCTGCTGATGGTGACTGCATACATCAACCATATGGACAAAATAATTGTTTTGTGCACGAAATACAAGTCAAATTAAATGAGGGTACACCAGAACAAGCAAGGTTTCCATTCTGAGGTAAATTTTGACTATTTGGATTTTGAGCATGACTCAAAGTGAGTTTTTAGATGTGTCTTTAAGGGAACTGTCCAGGACTTGCAACTTCAGTGAGTTTAGAAAAGAATCAGAGAATCACAGAATGGTTTCAGTTAAAAATTGCTTTATATATCATTGAATCCAACCTCCTGCCATGGGCAGGGACAACTTCCACTCCCCCAGGTTGCTCCAAGCCCCATCCAACCTGGCCTTGGACACTTCCAGTGTTGGGGCAGCCACAGCTTCTCTGGGCAACCTGTGCCAGGGCCTCCTCACCCTCACAGGGAAGTATTTCTTCCTACTTATTTGATAACTTGACCTCATGATTAGAAACTCAGAGCTGAATACCCTTAAGGGTTTCAGATTGTGTTCAGCAGATCAGACAGAGGATAAAGTGGAAAGCAGGATTTCTGTTTTTGCTCTCCACAAGGAGTTTGCCCAGAGCTTGCCCAGAGCAGTATGTGGGATACAAAAAAAGTTTGCCAAACCCCAAATCTTTGAGCCAAAGCAGCTTGAATCACAGTGGCTTTAATACAGCTCTATTTAGCAAAAAATTTATATAATCATAGCATCCTTTAGGTTAATAAAGCCCTTCAAGATTATTGAGTCCTGTCATTAACTCAGTACTGTCAAGCTCATCACTAAACCATTTCCCTAGCTGCCACATCTGCACGTTTTTTGGATGCTTTGGAAACTCCACTGATTTTCAACCATCAATCAGGAGAAAGGGAGACACTGACTCTAATAGCAATGTGAGGAGCTTAGCTATATTAATTACCTAAGGAACATATAATTTGTGAAAATAGTAGTTTGTTTTACTGGAATGATCATTCTGCAGTAAAAAAAAAAAAAAAAAAAGGAAGTATAAAACACATAGGGGACATGAACAATGTTAGGATATGGGAAGAGAACCTGAAGGCTTGGGATTCAAGGAAAGAGAGAAAATGTGGGAACTTTCTTTAGGGAGGGTGTTAGTCTGAGAGAACATATGGGAGGAAAAGAGAAACTGATACATTTAAAGGGTAGGAAACAGTGAGGAAAATTAATGACAGAAATGTAGCAAGAGATTTAGAGAAGAGGAGGAAAACAAAGGTTAAAAGAAGGGGAAAAGGAGGAAAAAGAATAGAAAAAAGAAAACTTTCCTCTTCTTGGGAGGTTTTTGCACATCCTAGGAGCTGTAGTGACAGGAATTTCATGACTATAAGGTTCACCCTTTTGACTAAAATTTTGGTCCGAACTCGGAAGTGCGCCTTATAGTCCAGATGCGCCTTATATATGGACAAAGTTCAGAAAGCCAACCCAGAAGTGTGAGCTGCGAGCTGAGCCAGGACCCGCGGGAGCTGTGGCCGCGTGGCGGGAGCTGGGAACTGTGGAAGCCGCGGCTGCCAGGCGGGGGAAACCAGGAACCGATGTGGCCGCTGGGCGGGGGGACACTGGGACGCAGTGCGACTGCCAACCAGGGAGAAGCGGGGAGAAGCCGTGTGGCTGCTGGCTGTGGGGGATGTGGTGCAGCCGCCGGCTGGGGAGAAGCGAGGAGAAGCTGCGTGGCTACTGGCCAGGGAGAAGCAGGGAGAAGCAACCCAGCCGCCGGCTGAGAGGAAGCTGCGTGGCTGCTGGCCGGGGGAGAGCCAGGACACAGCGTGGCTGCGCGGTGGGAGCTGGGAGCCACAAGCCAGGAACCAGCCAGTGCCGGGGGCGGGTGGGAGTGCTGGGGCCTGCTGCACGGGGAGGGCGCCTGGGGCTGCGTTTAAAGGCTACACCGATCTTTGTAAAATGTTTGCAAATTGAGCACCTGCCAGTAATTCGTTACTTTGTTGCGCACGGCACAGCTCCTGACTGCAAAAAAAGAGTGCCCCTTATAGTCATGTGCGCCTTATATAATGTACACAGTTGTGAAATTTGCTGACTCCCGGAGGTGCGCCTTATAGTCCGGTGCGCCTTATGGTCGTGAAATTACTATAGTCTTCTCCAGAAACCACAACTGGGTATGTGTGTCATCTATATCACATCTGAATGAAACTAAGTCACTTCACTGATGATGTCTCAGACAACTTTTCTTGAATGAAGAAGTGTGATGTGAATTCAACATGTGTTTCACAAGCCATACAGTTTTCTTTATCTGTTGGATGAGTTTAGATTTCTCCAGTTGCTGCCTGCTGAACTGAATACATCACATTCAGTTTAAAATCACTTTATCTCACCAAGTTATTAAAGGAAGACAGAACTTCAGTACTCAGCAATCAGGATGCACATGATAGCATTCATCAAGTTAATTTCATTTAATTACCCCAGTGGTTTTTAAAGCAGACTCTAGCTATTTCTATGCACATGCATGTGTTAAAATTAAAACAATAACAACAGAAACCAAATCCTCAGTGGTGAAAACTTCATGTGAAAATTAATCAGGTTTATTTCATTGCCATGTATTTCTTCTTTAGTCTCAATTCCTTCATGAGGAAACTGGGGAATATTATTAACTGCTGCAGATTTATTCTGTAAAGTTTTATCAAATAAACATGCATGTTTATATGCACGACTGTATGTGTGATCCTGTTTGGGAGGATCATTCAGGAGCATCCACTCAAAAAGCAAGTCGCTTTACTACAGAAAATTTCTCTGTCACTGATATTACAGAACAGAACACTAAATCTAAATCCATAACAGATCCAAAGGACAGAATGAAAAAAAAACGGTCTAGAAAAATCTAGGTAGTTCCACATGGCAGAAGGAAGTGGGTAACAGATAAGCTCTTTCATAATACAACTTGACAAACAGGCAAACATTTTAGAATAAAAGAAACCATTTCACTGACTTTTAGGAAAAGGTGTTATTCTGTTTAGATGTATTAGAAGAACACAATGTCCATTGCCTCAAAATGTGAAAAGAGTGGTCTTGTATAAGTAGATGGAATGAGTCAATTAAATACCCACTGTTAATTCATCCGTCTAAACAGTCACACAAAAGTTTTGGAAAAATATTAGAAGAAGCTACATTGAAAAAGCAAAACCCCTCAGATTTAACCTTCCTTATTAACGCATTTCACAGTCTTTTAGCAGTATAAACATTAAGGACTTCGAAAAATGTAAGGATTCACTACCATATTCCCTATACCTTTGGCTCAGTAGCACTATGAATGAAAGATACTGTATAATTCAGGTAACTTGAGTTTTCTCTCTGTATGTAACCCTTTCTAATAAATCCTTTGGTTCTGTACTTCACATTCTGGTTAAATTACTTCTGTGTATCAGTATGACACTTGCACTAGAATATTATCAGACACACCACACCATGTTGTCAAATAACAACTTTGTAGGTAGCTTGAAAAAGTGTACCTGTAATTAATTAATTAAGGGTACTCTCATGTAGCTTGTAAGAACTCTTGATATTAAATATCCTTTATTACCTAGTGCCTAACATATAGCGAATTTGCAGCATTAATTACTTGGATTACATCATTAACAACGACAATTTCCTTGCAAATACAAAAACTTCACATTGTTCTCCCTGACATATAATCTCCTTTATATATCAAAAAAGGAGGAGGGGGGGGGGAAGAAAAAGAAAACTACAAAGAATGCTTGATATAATTTAGCTAGCTATTTAGTTAGCTTTTTAGTTGTAAATCCTCATTAGTGACATGCCTGTAAATGAGGGCTTGGTCATAAATACATCAATCCCTCAGCCATCTCCAGATTTCCATCTGTGATATTTCTGACAATTACAGAATGGTTTACTTTGGAAGGTACCTTAAAGTTCATCCTGTTCCAACTCCTTGCCATAGCCAGGAACACCTTCCACTATCCCAGATTGCTCCAATCTCTGTCCAACCTGGCCTTGGACACTTGGATCCAAGGGCAGCCACAGCTTCTTTGGGCACCTTGTGCCAGCTCCCTATCATCCTCTTAGTAAAAAACTTCCTTATATCTAATCTAAATCTCTCCTCTTCTGTTTTAAAACAAAACCAAAATTTGTCTCCTCATCCCATCTGCCCATGTAAATGTTGTTCTCCCTCTTTTTCAGAAGCCACGTTCAAACAGGCTCTTTCAAGCATTTGTTCAGTATGGTAGCATTCCTAAAAGCTGCATTCAGGTTCTACCTCCCCCCATAAAGTAAAGACTGGATTTGGAAATCTGGGGAAACTTTTTTCTTGCTGGGACAGGAACTGAAGTTGTACAAGATGCAAGTTCTAGTCATTCAAACCCAAGTGAAAATAACGTGATCAAGATGTGGTTGTCTGATTTTTTCCTCCTGTGGCCACAGGACCCATGCAGATGGATCCAAAGGAACCAAGAGGCAGATTTAAATGTGACAAAATTCATCCTATTTTTCTCTCCATTGACTATAGGTCCAGATGAACCACTCTTAGGCAGCAAAAGCTGGACATAAATTGTGTGCACAACGGTAAGCATGCATAAATCATTTTGTTCTCCAGCTACAAGAAGTGGATGAGCTAGGAAAGATTAGATGGTTGCTTCAATAAAACAATTCCAGATATAATAAAACCCCCTGTACTTCCAATATGCCAGAAGTCAAATACAAGAGTGGACATTGCTCAAATAGCTGACCACCAGAATAAATTATTGAGGGAAGTGATAGGTTTTTTCCCTGTAAATCAAAAAAAGGACACTGAGTTCTGTAGAGTGTGATAATTTAAGGTGTGAACTATACAAGGTTGGACTAAAGGCGCTGCTCATCTCTGCTGGACTGAGCATCTGTTAATTACACTCCATGGAGCAGGTTAGCCTATGCAAATTCTGATGACAATGGACTCCAAATAGGTCTTCAGTGACTACTCTGCTATTTCCTTCTGACACATTTGACACATTCCTGATAGGAAGCCGACTCAAAAAAGAAAAAAAAAAAAAAAGTCTTTCTTAAAAAACTAAATTCACCAACAAAATTCCCTGACTGGTGAAGAAAACTAAATTTACTAATTATTGAGAAAATTATTTTAAAAAGGAGCCATAATATAATAATAATGAAACTGTGTAAATGGTCAGAACATTTTTTAGATTTTTTTTTATGTAATCAATCAGTTCCTCATGTAAGACTGAGGCTGCCTGTAAACAAATCCACACTTAGATTGGTGTGATTCAAAAGAAAAATTTGCAACAGCTGTTGTGTGAATAGCACCGTTCTGAGATTTGAGTTCCTAGGCTGATTGCAGGCGAACATCTGGAAAATTGAATTGAATCCAAATCTACTAAAAATTACTGTGCCTGTTAGTTTGTTGTGTTCACTTCAGGAAATGAGCAATTTCATCATAATTTAAGGAATTTCATTGCACAGTTGGTGGCATATGCATTGAAAGAATGAAGTAATCTCTATTCCTCTGCTATGGAGAAAATAATCTTTGCAAAAAGGGAAACTGTCCCACTTCCATCTCCAGACATCACTGTGAGATCCTGCTCATGGAGTCTGAGCAACCAAATAAAACCTGTGCTACCTGAAAAGTGAATTTAGTTATGTACAAAACATAGATATTGATTTGTTTAGTCCTTTAAATCAGTGAACTGATTTACTAATTCTGAAGTTAGGGTGGGCTGAATCCCACTCAATGCACAAGAGGTTGATTATTGCTCAAATTTAACCACAGGTTTTTACATCATAGAGAAAGAGAAAAGCAATCTTTTGTTTTATTTTGAGATTTTTCTTTGCTTAGATTTTTTTTTAAAGCCATTGGACTCATACAAAACTTTCAGTACTCAGACAACACATGGGACACTTCATGTTCAAACACTTGGTCTGAAAAAATTCTTAGTCATTGAGAAGGATGTCCCACTTCATTGGAGTTGCATCAGCATACTGCTAAAAATACAAATAAATTTCCACTCATTTTTTCCCAATTTAAAATAGAATTTAAAATGAAATTTAAAACAAATTTTCATTTAATGCATAATAATAACAATTTCCAAGCAGTCCTCACAACAGGGGTATGAGCCAAAAAATGTTGAACTGTACCATCTGTCCAGCTCTGGACATTTCCCTGAAGGAGGTTTTGGGGAAGGAAGGAAGGATTCCAGGAAAGAAGCATTCCAGGAAGGAAGGAAGGAAATAAGAAAGGAAAAAACAAAAAAGAAAAAAGGAAAAAAGAAAAAAGAAAAAAGGAAAAAGGAAAAAATAAAAAAAAAGAAAAAAGAAAAAAGAAAAAAGAAAAAAGAAAAAAAAAGAAAAAAGAAAAAAGAAAAAAGAAAAAAGAAAAAAGAAAAAAGGAAAAATGAAAAAAGAAAAAAGAAAAAAGAAAAAAGAAAAAAGAAAAAAGAAAAAAGAAAAAAAAAAGAAAAAAGGAAAAAAAAAGAAAAAAGTCAGTCCTTGCTATTACAGCTTCAGCTTAGATGACAGAAATAAAATGCTGGCCCCGAGATCTGCATGGAGTCATTCAAATGGCTTAATAACACAGGGGATAAATCACTATTATTATTATGAAACAGGAGACAGGGTTCTTTGGGACTGGGAACTGTGCAGCTCAGCTCCAACTGCTGTTCAACATTCAGAACCACCAACTTCATTTCCTCCTAGCACGTAATAAATAACACATCTACCCAACATAAAAGCATTTTTATAATAGCAGTAAAGGAACTGCAGAGAGTGTGATTATCATGAACTAATAACACCCCACAGAAGATATGCAGCACAGCTTGGAGATGACCTGGAAATGAGACAGCACTTCATGTGGCTGGTACCATAGCTGACCAGACATTGTCCCGTTTGGACCACGCTATCCCAAAGTACTACCACATTTTAATAGTCTCTCCCTCTGCTGCGGTGATTTACACAGAGTGAGCCCATTTATCATTGTTGGTTTCCTCTCTATGCAATGGCTTCCAGCACAAGAGCTGAAAAGAACGCTGTGCTTTCACCCAGGGCGCTGTTCGTGCACCAGCTCTCACTGCCTGTAGTATTTTCACAGCATCACACATCTCGAGGAAACAGAAGGGAAGCTCAGCTGGTCTCTTTTTAGTGATACTCTAGCTTTGCAGAGGTGATGACTGTGCCCTCTAATGGGAGAGAAAGGGCTGCCTGGTGGTTAAAATATACAGCTGGCTATTAGCCAGATCGGATTTGCTCCACACATTTGCATAGACTTGTGGGACCAGTGGCTTCATGCTTCACTTGTGCTGCTTGTGAAGTGGATCCCATCTCATTCTGTTGCATGTGTTTTACCAGGGACCCCAGCACACACCCCAGTACTGATGTTTGAATACCTGCCTGTGACAGGGGAAATTCTTCTGGGTGGGTACTCCACGAGGTACTCATTCATTCTCTCACAGGAGACATTTGCACATCCTATGAAACAATGAAAACTCAGCCCCACGTGTGGTACCCCTGGGAGGGAATGAATGGGGACATTAGAACAATCCCTTAATAAAAGTCCATCCCTTGATTACAGCTTCACATAATATCTCTCAGACAAATTTTAGCAGTGTATGAAAATCACATAAATGATATAATTTCACATTAGCAAAGAGGCCAGGAATGTTGTTTCTTATGGTTTAAGTATTCTTTAATTGTATTCACCCTATGAATTATTTTATCTCCTCTATGATGAGTGTTTGAGAACCAGAAAATAGCTGCAGTCATTCAGAGCAGTCTTGTCTGACGGAAGGTTTTAATCTTCAGATAAGGTTTGGTATCTCTATAACCTGGTGAATTCTTAATAGTGCTGTGTAAAAAGAAAACTTTGGCAGCTTTAATCTCAAAGTTCTTCAGTCTGAAATTCTACTTTTTATGGGATTTTACCATATTTTTGGGACATCCAGCATAATTTTATTATTGCAGTTCTAAAATAACGTAGAACAGAAAACAGGAGCAGCCACACCTTGATGGAAAAAGGACAGGTCTGAACCCTGATCCTCCTCAGCCATCTATGGGCAGCGAGCAGCAGAGAAGTAAAGGTCTTTTCATCAATAATAACCATATTCTTCACCTTGCTTTACTTGAGAGTTGGATTAAAAACTGGAAAAAAGGTGCTAAGTTGCTCAGCAAGACCTTTTATTTTTAAAATTTTCTCACTAAAAGGAAATAAAATACAGGGTCTGGTTTGCACATTTGTTCCACTTGAATTAGGAAGTTTGATTTTCAAGGGAGAGAAGTGACCTAAATTACCTAAAGTGCCTGCCAATCCAATTCTCCTGAAAGTTACAATTTGGGCCATTTTAGCACAATTTAAAAAATGGAAGGGTGCAATAAGCAAGAGTATATTTGCCTTATACCAAACAGTTTTGAACACTGTCTGTATGTATTTTACAGTTATGAATTAGAGCAAGCTGAATGTACATCAAAAGGATAAAAAGTTCATAATCTTTTCTTTTGATGTGATTACACATTGTAGGGACTATTCAGATATCCATCAAAAAGAATAGTGAATTTTCTTGGAAAGAGTGAAGAGACATAAGGCAAGGCAGAAGTATGGTAAGCTGAGGACTCAGTGAGCTGTAAAGAAGTATGATATAATGTAAGAAATGAATAAGAGGGAAAGAGAAAGGAAGTAAAATTATATAATTCAGAGGTGAAAGGCAATCCCAAACTCACTGCAGAGGGAACAGATTGTCAGTCCCTGAGGGAAGGAAGCAAAGGAAGCAACTATATGCAAATGAGCATGATCATTTATGCAAATTGTATTTACAATTGGTCACAGAATTTTTGTGGGCCCAGATGATTTCTATGAGAAGCAAAACAACAGGATCTGGGTTAAATTAATACACTAATCTTACTAATCTAGTCAGGGTTTTAGAGATGTAAGATATTGGATCAGGACAGATATTTATCAGGATGTTGTTTCCATAGTAGCTATAACAGATGCCCAGAAGAGTACAAAAAAAAAAAAAGCCTGGGATGTGTGAAAAGGGCATTGGGATCCCCCTGGGACAACTTTCCAGCAGTAAGTATTACAAGGAGTGCTGAACTGGAGGCCACAGATGGGCTGCTGTGTTTAATAGCAGCTCGATCTGTGGACTTCCATGGATGTCTATTCTCTTCTTTGAACTTGTGGATAATTTTTTATTTTCTGGAAAATTCTGGGACAAAGCTTCACAGTTCAATGCACAGAATGGGAAAACAACACCAAATGAAACCAAAACCAAAGCAAGAAAACAAAAAAAAACCAAAAACCAAAACCAAAACAAAACCAACAACAACAACCAAAAAAACCACCCAAAACCAAAGAGAAAGCCCACCTTTTAAATTTTCTGTCTAATAATTTCCTTTGGAGTCTTTAAGATATTGTGAATTATAAATAAAATGAGAATTATTTCCCCTCCTTACTTTCTTCACACCATTCCTCATTCTATAGATCTCTGTTATATCCACTGTAACAGTTTATTTTCATTTGTAGTGGGTGTTTTATGCCTTTAATTGTCTTTGTCACCTTCTCTCTACGTCTTCCAGTTCTACTGTATCCTTTGGAATGTGATAGCATATCAGAATGCATAAATGAAATACAGTGATACAAATCTTATTTGAAGCCATCAATGAATATGTATAGTTAGAGTTATTTTTCCACATGCACGTTACTTTGTATTTGCAGAAATTAAATTTTCTCAAACATTTCATTACCCAGTTAGACGGTACCTCAAGATAATTCTGTGACTCTTTGCAGTGTATATTAGATTTGACTGCCCTGTATAATTTTTAGCACCTGAAAATGCTGTTCCTTTTTCAGATTACATGTGGATACTGTGAAGAAAAGTGGGCATAGTGTGGGTCATGGGGACACCATCTGCTAAATTCTCCCCACTGCAAAACTAAATTATGTGCTCCCACTACCTTTTTCCTTATCTCTTAATCACTCCCAAGAAGAGAAATTCTCAACCCATGATAATGTACTCCACAAGTGCCCTGGCTGTCTGTGCCATGGCTGGAAAATCTTTGGGTTGCAGAATTTTTTCCCAATATCCAGTCTAAACCTCTGCTGAAGGGATTTGAAAGATGTGTCAATATTATTTAGGGCATGGTTTAGTGGAATGAGTGGACTCGATGACTTGGAGGTCTTTTCCAACCCAAATAATCCCATGATTCCATGACTGCTGTTGGCCCCAGCTAAGGCTAGCAAAGTTTGTCAACAGTTGCCTTTTCATCCCATGGCCTTACCACAACTGATATTTATTTATTTGTATTTACTTTCTAATGCATGAGATAATCCCTCTCATCCAAATGTAACTGAGTATTGACACTGGACAGAAATTGGTTGCCTCTGGAAAGTTTCTGAAGTTGTGCTTGTTTTCATTGGATTTGATATCTTGACATGAAATCAACTTACAGTAATTTCACGACTATAAGGCACACCCTTTTGACTAAAATTTTCCCCCAAACCCGGAAGTGCACCTTATAGTCCGGTGCACCATATATAATGGACAAAGTTGTGACATTTGCCACCCCAGAAGTGTGAGCCACAAGGGGGGGGCAGTGCCGCGGGAGCGCCAAGTTGCGAGGGGGGGCAGGTGCGGGTGGCCACGGTCGGCAGGAGCTGCACGGGGAGGGAGGGAGCCAGCGCCAGCCCTGGTCCTGGTGCGGGGGGAACGAGGAGCAGCCGGTCATGGGGGGAGCTAAGAGCTGCCAGGCGCCGCCAGCCGCGAGTGGAGTGAAGCGCAGCAGGGCGTGAGGAGAGCGAAGCATCACTGGTTGCGGGAAAGTGGCGGCGCAGCCCCTGCAGCCACGGGAAAGTGGTGGCGGTGCAGCCCATGCGGCCACTGGAAAGGGGCGAGAAGTGGTCGGGCCGCCGAGCCGAGCGAGGACAGGTGGTAGGGTGGCTGTGCCGCTGAGCCAAATGATGGACGGGCAGCAGGGCGGCTCCGTGGAGCTGCAAGGGAGATCAGCATGGCAGCACAACGGAGCCGCGAGGGGGAATGGCACAGCAGGAGTGCCGAGCCGAGCGAGGGAATGGCACAGCAGGAGCGCCGAACTGCGAGGGGGAAGAGCATCGTGGCAGCACGGAGCCACAAGGGGGAGACGGCCCCGCGGCTGCACTGAGCCGCGCCTGCCGACACCGGGGGCAGGCGAGAGTGCCAGGGCCCACTGCACGGGGAGGGCGCCTGGGGCTGCCTTTGAAAGCCTATGCCGATCTCTGAAAAATGTTTCCAAATTATTCACCTGCCAGTAAACTCCACGATCACGGGTTTCCGTTACTAATTTGTTACTTTGTTGCACATGGCACGGATCTTTGCAGCAAAAAAAAAGTGTGCCTTATAGTCCTGTGCGCCTTATATAACGCACAAAGTTGTGAATTTTGTCGACCCCCGGGGGGTGTGCCTTATAGTCTGGTGCGCCTTATGGTCGTGAAATTACTGTAAGTGAGGCTGACTTTCAAATTTCAAATTGCTCAAGTCTTATAAGCCAGAAAACACATTTTCATATCAAGTAGAAGTGTTTAATATGGTACTCCTTTTGTACCAAATCTGCAGCTGAAAGTGCCCTGCAGGATGTGGAGATTTGAGCTGGCTATGAGGAGATCTCACTGATTATCCCATTTGCAGGAGGGTCTGAGATCATGATCAAGTCTGCCTGGCTTTGGGCACAGATGTCTTCACCTCAGCCACAGTATAAGCTAATCCTCATAGCTGCAATCAGCACCAAGAGTCTCAGTGATACACAAGAAGCATATTCCTAGATCCTGAACTCCTTAATATGCACTGCTTTCACATTACTGTACTTTAAAAAATTATACACTACATAGGCCTAATTCCTCCTGATTTTCATCTAGGTGGGTATTGTTTCTCATTAAAACAAACAAACAAACAAACAAACAAACAAAAAACAAAGAACAAAAAAAAAATACCAATCTCTTCTGGTAACAGTCACATGCTGGTGTAAGAGCAAGGAAAACAAGGCCAACATACACCCTTGGCTGCATTTTACTCTCCCATGAGGAAGAATAGATTAGATCTTTGCCACATGATGAACAGGGAAACAGCATCATGTTGACTGAAGCTACTCCTGATTTACACCAGGGAGGAGAGCAAACAGCTGTTCACAGAGTTGACAAGGAGAAAAGTAAAATACAAAACTGTTGGAGCTGACAACAGCAAGGCTTTGTTTCTGGTCAGCATCACCAGATAGTGACTGCTTCAGGCTGTGTTGTCCTCTTTTGAGGGCAACACAGAGAATTTGTTAGCTGCAACAGGTCCTAGAAAGCTGGACAGACAGAGTAGCAACAAATCTTCTGGTCCCTCCCTTTGGTGGTTGCTGATCCATGAGTGCTGCTCTTACTTTGGATTAATTATGTCCATATTTCTGTATGTACCAGAAACTCCTCATTTTTAACATCTTCTCTAAATCTGACTGTGCATATTTTGCTTGGTCTGTTCTGGCTGCCTTCGCATAGAACATGCTGCAGAATTTTCTTTGTCTGTATCATCTCAATGACCACTTAAGTGAAATTTGGGCATTCTCTCATTTTGGAAGCACATATAATGTCAATGCCAGGCTTATGGCAGCAGGGACATACAGCTATACCAAAAAGAGGCAGTAAATGTTATTTGAAAAAGATTCACTAATGAAGAGCTGTTTTGACTAAAATTAGCAAAATCTGCTGTAGACAGAAGATAGTTTTGGTTCAGCATATTCTGTATTTACAGTAAATTCACGAATACAAGCCGCACTGAGTATAAGCCACATCGCTGGGTGTTGGCAAACATTTTGGTTTTTGTCCATAAATAAGCCGCACCTGAGTATAAGCCGCTCTGTGTTCGCAGTGAGGACCCGCGTGCAACAAAGTTGCCAATTAGTAACAGAATCGCGGCAGGGCGGGGTTTACTGGCTCGGCTCGGGCCATGAGGGCTCGGGGCTGCCGACAGGGCTGGGTGGCCCAGCTCGGTGCTGCCACTCAGCGGGGCCGCTCGGGGTCAGCCGCCACCACCGCTGGGCTTGGTCACCCTGGCCCGGCGCTGCCCCGCGGTGGCAGGGGGGGCATGGAGTCTGCTGGCACCTGCGGCGGCAATGGGAGGCGGGGATGTAGCCTGCCTGCTCCTGCGGCGGCAGCACGCGGGGACGGGAGCCCCCCGAGCCGCGGGGCCAGCAGGAGAGAGCTGCCCGCCTTCCCCCGAGCCGCGGGGCCAGCAGGAGAGAGCTGCCCGCCTTCCCCGAGCCGCGGGGCCAGCCGGAGAGAGCTGCCCGCCTTCCCCGAGCCGTGGGGCCAGCAGGAGAGAGCTGCCCGCCTTCCCCCGAGCCACGGGGACAGGCAGGAAAGAGCTGCCCGCCTTCCCCGAGCTGTGGGGCCAGCAGGAGAGAGCTGCCCGCCTTCCCCGAGCCGTGGGGCCAGCAGGAGAGAGCTGCCCGCCTTCCCCCGAGCCGCGGGGACAGGCAGGAGGGAGCTGCCCCGCCTTTCCCACCCCTTGTGCTGCCTGCATGGAGCAGCTCCACCTGTCACGCAACAGAGTAACCAATTTGTAACAACCGCGTAAATGCAGGGTTTTACTGGCAGGAGCTTGACTTTGCAGTTTGCACTGATTTGGTTTGCACTCCCAGGGTTGAAAATGTCAGAAAATTATTCACATATTGGTCGCACCTGAATATTAGCTGCATTCCCGGTATGGGAGCAAAATTTTGGTCAAAACAGTGTGGCTTGTATTCGTGAAATTACTGTAAGTTAAACAGTTACTTGAAATTTCTGAAAAATCAAGATTGGGAGATTGTGTAGTTTCCACCCTCTTTATTTCTCCTCTATTTAGGAAAATAAAAATAATTATATATTTCCTTAAGTCGTTAAAGACAAATAACAAAATTATGGCTGGAGATATAGAGGATAGGACAGGATTTCCCAGGTTTAGGACTTATAACTGCATTAGAACTGGTGAGGATTGTCCTCTGATCTCTTCTACCCTCCAACCCTGGTAGGTGCCTGTACGCATATAACATTTTTGAGGCATGAAAAAATTCTGGTTGTCTTCTCTAGCTGGAAAAGGATGCAGCAGCATCACCCAAAAGACAGGGTTGGTGAGGCCCATATCAAGATTAGAAAAATACTGTGACTAGCTTTATTTCAATTTTTTTGTCAATTATAAATTAGCTCATGGTGAACATTTTAAGAGTGGGCTCCTAACTACCTGTCCCTTCCTTGTTACAGCATGATCTAGAAAGGAAGTTCTCTGAGGAAGAAAACAAAATCTAGCATTGTGGTCTGTGGGTTTTACACATTTCTTAACATCATTAAGCTTGGTTTACTGCACTGGTCTCCAATAAATTCATGGTAATGATGATGACCTTTAAGTCAGGGATAACCTGTAGCCCATGTAAGGAGCAACTACTGTAGAGATGTCATTAGCAGAGCTTTATCAAGAACTCATGTTGTGGAAGCCTGTGGTGGGAGAACTCCAGCCAAAAGAGCCAAGGGAGAGATTCCAACAGCTCTGAAGGAAACCATCCAGTGAGTGTGCTGGCAGCCATTGCATAAGAGAAGGGAAAGGAATTGTAAAAAGAGCTTTGCATTTCACTGGTGACTGTCAGAAATGCAAGTTGGCTGAGACAGACGAAGAATTTACTCAATTTTATAATTTACTTGTTAATAATTCATTAGCTATGACAGTGGCAATTAAGCTCCAGACTAGCTTTTCCTGTTCTTTCATCTTTCAGCCTGCAAAGATGGACTTTGGCTAATCCATTCCTAGAGATCGTCTATCTAATTTTCATTTCTCTTTCCTCCTTTCATCCATTGCAGTTCTATTTCTACTTCCAATTACATTCAGTTCCTCACAGCTTCCTTTCCCATCCACATTGCTCCTCTATTTTCTGATGGGATCCTCCTTGCACCTTCCTGACATTATCACCCACTTTATTGCAAGAAGCCTGGCTCTTGCTCCATCATGCTCTTAATTTTTTGACCTTCCCATAGCACTCTGCCCTGACTGTTTGTAAGCCTGATCTCCTCCAATTTTCATATTCTGCATTTCCTTCTCTTCAGTTGTTTTCCTTAAAGTATTGCCTTATTGGAATGCCTGTTCTCAGCTTAATCAAGGCTATTTTTTTCTGCGTCTCTGTAGATGAAATCCATTCCACCTCTCATTTTCAAAGCTAAAAGGGAGCATTGTACTGCAATGAAATGCAGTACTTTTGCTGTGCTGCATTTTGGAGAATTTGTGTAATAGTCAGTCCTTAGGCCTAAAACCAGTTAATTTAGCTTAATACACAGAATTGTCTCAGAAGAGGATAATGTAACATGTTGAAAGCATCAGTAAAATAAGGGAAATCATCAAGAGTGATCAAGAGTATAAAATATCTATGAGTGTTTTTCTGAAACTCAGAAATAATGCACAGCTATCTTACACACTATTTGTTTTTTTTTCCTATTTTCATTACTTACATGCAGACGTGAAAGCTAATTTCATCTCTGCTGTGCTTTTTCTTTATAACCAGAAATGCAAACAAGTTGTTCTTCCCTTGACTGGATCACACAGAAAACACTTGAGTGCTATATGCAGCACCAGTGACACAGAGATATATTTATATATAACAGAGTTTTCTCTAACAGTGGGTAAAAAAAAAACCACTTTCTCCTACTTCAAGCAAAACTGGACAATAACAGGTTCAGGAACTGCCTATTCTAATTTTCCAGGACAGGATCTTCCTGTCTGGGTATTTATACAGCAGCTACCACTGTGGTATCTAAACCCCCTATTGATTTATTAAAGTGCACTCATAAAGCACTCTGTATTTTTTTTTTCCTTTCTCTGTTATTTTATGTGGTGTTATTGTGGGAAAGCGAGGTCAATGGAAGAATGTTTTACATTTTGTTCTGAAACTGCTGAGGTTTACAGTCACTCTGATATGTTCCAGAAGCAAGTTTCCCAATGTGCACCAGTAGCCAAAAACACCTTTGTCTCCTTCTTTTGTGAGTTTCCTCTGGATTTTTGTGAGGAGTGAAGCTTCCCTCTGCCCTCTCTCTGATAATGTGGATAAAGCAACCTGGGATTTTTGGAAACTGAGGAGAAAAAAAAAAAAAAAAATATATATATATATATACATGTGTGTATGTATATATTTTTATTTTAATTTTTTTTTATAAAGCTCAAGAGAAACATTTCTACCTCAGTTTGATGCAATCACCAAAGTCAGGAGGTGTGGGGCTGGGTAGGCAGGTGCGTCACTATTTGAAGGCGCAGCCAGAACTCACAAAATTAAGGGCAGTATTAATGAGGTTGAGCCTGAGACATTATGGGTGCCCACAGAGCATACACCTCAGCAATAATCTTGAATGGAATGGGAATACTACTGGAAAGAAAGCATTGACCCTGCTTTTCTGAGTTCTAGCAAAAAAAAAAAAAAAAAAAAAAAAAAAATTCTTCAATTCTTCAATTGTTGAGTTGTTCTTTAACCGTGAAGCCAAGAGACTAATAAACTGGAGCATATTCTATGAATGGTAAAATTTGAAGGAGGTGATCCAGGGCTAAAACCTGCTTGTGTGTTTCTGGCATTCTTGCCCATGATATCTCAGAATCTTCACAGAGAGGTTCGACAGGATGAAGCTGAATCCAGGGCTCAGAGGGAAGTGTACACAGTGGTAGCCTGAAATGAAGAATAGTTACAGGTCAGTGTGAGACACGGCCATGTTATGGTGTTAACATCACCTGAGGAAAGGCAGCAGAATCTCAGCTCTACTGTAGGGGTGCAGAAAATGGAATGATTTCAGATGGATGGATGGATGGATGGATGGATGGATGGATGGATGAAGGATGGATGAATGGATGGAAGGATGGATGGATGGATGGATGGATGGATGGATGGATGGATGGATGGAAGGATGGATGGATGGATGGATGGATGGAGGACGGATGGATGGATGAATGATGGATGGATGGATGGATGGATGATGGATGGAAGGATGGATGGATGATGGATGGATGGATGGATATCAAATCTGATGCTTTTCAGCACCACTCCAAAGATCTGCAGTAAAATCCAGATCTCCAGTAAAAACCCTGCCTGGCTCTGCAATAAGGGATCCCAGTCCATTATGTGCCATAAAAAGGGGAAACATTTATCAAAGGTACAGCTAGTGAGGGAGTGAGGGTTTTGAGATATATATGGACAAGACAGCACAAGTTTTTAGGGTTTTTTTTTTGGCGATTTTTTTTGTTTTGGTTTTTTTTTTTTTTTTTGTGGACAGAAGTATCATTCAGAATATTCTAGGGTATCCAGAATATATTTGCCTGAAACTTGCATACATAGAACCCAAAGCAAAGCAGCAATATACAAAATCAATAAATATTTTTAGGCATTTTAAAACAAATTCAAATTAAATTGGTACCTGATAAACCCAATATGTTGCAAATTAAAACCCCCATAAGCAAAAACTATGCCAGTGCTTTTGTTTTTTTTTCTTTTTTGGAATCAGTATGTATTAAGTGCAGCCAGCACTTGTTCATCACTGTGCTGTGTTGATACTGGAACAGACATAAATATAATCAAATCCAGGTTTCTTTTTTTCTCTCTCCTTCATTTCCATTCTGACCAACGCATTTTAATTCAGTCCATATGAATGAAGTTCAGTCATTAATTTTATATAACCTGATCTGTGCCACAGAATAAATACTACAGTATTTGTTGCCAAATTAGAACACTCTAACTGAAATAGATATGTGCATTTAGTGAAGCCAAGCCATAATTTGCTTGAACCAATATTATTAAGGCAGCCAACATATGGGATTTTAAACCCAAAGTACATTTGTAGATGAGCTTTTATAATGCAAATGGATATACATTTTTCCAAAGCAGTGTATATTCAAAAAAACCCACCAGCTTCCTGAGTGTCAGCTGACACAGCAGTGGATAGCATGTTATGTTTCCTCTTTTCAATTTCATCTTTATTGAACATCTTTCTATATTTGTTTAGTTTGATTTATTTTGTTTCTGGTAGAAACACTATCAAAAGCAGAATTCTTGACTGTGATTCCAGGTTTATTCTGCAATTTCTCAAGAGCAGTTCAAAGTTATAAATTAATCTGGAAGGGAAGGCAACTTTCCAACATATACCTGTAATTATTCTGCAGTCTTCTCTGTCCTTGGCATCTGTGTATTCTGAAGTCATGGAATGGAACCACCCAAAGGAAAAGCTTTTAGAAAGGAGGTGATGAGACATTCTATCTGGTTGGTCTGAATGTAGTAACTTATTTTGAACACTGATCTGCAGAAGAAAATATTGGTTGAATATTGGTTGAATATACTAACCCAGAAAAGTGTTTCTATCACTCCCATTTTCACCTGCTGAAGAGAGTTGTTTTCCTGCATCCCTTGCAGGTTTTGCAAAAACAGAACTGTTTTTGTGTGGTTCACTGACACCAGAAATCTGTAGCTGATGGTAATTTTGGAGGAGGTGAGAATTAAAGTCAGTGATAATAAACTGCATAATTGCGTGACTGCATAGTGAAATTACTTCCTAGCTCCAGGTGTGTTTCACTTACATGCCTGGCGAGAATAAATAGCCAGCCCTCTCTGCATACATATTACTGAGTCTGTAAAACCTGATCAGACACATTGTGCTTGAAAACAGAACTTCTGAGTTTCAGGTTTCTGGATGTATAACATCAGACTAAAATAAACACAGAGGGTTGACCGCCAAAACCTTGGGCTGCTTCAGGACATTCCCCAAAAGTTCAGTGAAGGAAAATGTGAAGCCTCCAATGACTCCATCAGCTCTGCCCCCAGATTTTGTTATCAGGCATGTGTTACAGGCTTATGGATAGAAGAGACCCAACCAAACTCAGCAGCCAGAGATGCATCCTTGCTAAACATTACATTTTTCTCTCACTTTTGCATGATGTGCAGATTTAATTTCATTGCTAGGCTGTAAAACCTGCTGGTATCTCTCATTAATTTTGCTGTGCAGAAATGTTGAAGAGGTTATTTACCTTTAATTTTGACTAATAATAAATTTATTATTTTTTAATAATAAAACTAAAAGTCTGTTGTGGGAGACCTTGGTGCAGTTGCAAGATTTTTGTAGAGCTGGTTTGGAGGTAATTGCTGCTTTGACAGTAAAGAAATCAGTGCAATTATACAAACAGAAAGTTGGGGACAGACTCTGTTGCAATAAGACAAGGGGTAATGGTTTTAACCTAAAGGAGAGTAGAGCTAGGTCAGATTTTTACTATGCAGGTGGTGAAATGCTGGCAGAGGTTGCCCAAAGAGGATGTCCCATGCCCAGAAACAAGGAAGCCCATTTTGGACAGGGTTCTGAAAAACCTGATCTGGTTGAAGACGTCCCTGCTCATTGCAGGGGAGTTGGATTAAATGAATTTAAATGTCCCTTCCAAACCTGTGATTCTGTTATTCTGTGAAACTCCATCATGAATCTCTTAATCCATGTTCTTAAAGGATATTTATCTGCTGTTCCACCACATGACTTTTCCCATCATAATAATTGTTTTTACCCAAAACAACTATGTACTTGGAGTACTGAGAATTTTAATTACTGCCATCACAAGCTTTAACTGAGCACTGAACTGGAAACAACACAGAAGACCATTCCTTTATCTTTCATCTGTCCTTAATGCAAATCAGTCTAGTTACCAAACCATATATGTTTGAACTGATGATAATCTGACCTACTTTCACATTTCTGCTCCGCTAATGTCTACATCTAAACTTAAATGTCTTAATTCTTACTGTGATCAGTAGAGGCAGTCAATATGGATAATTTGGCTTAGAGATGCAGAATCACAGGACTTGCCTTAATGCAGAGGCTCTTATCTTGTTTTAGGATGAGAGCAGTCACATTTTCTTGACTATTAAATTTCAGAGTTACTGAGAAATGAGACGAGTAAGGCAGGATAACTGGTATACTTGCTTGGAAAGATTAGGGTGAAGTCCAAATCCCATGGACTATTCAGGTGAAATTCATGCCGATGTTAGTTCCCAGACATTCTTTAGCTTTTGGACTGTTCTTGCTCATCAGTACTACCCTGACACTGCTGGGACTATGCCAGTACCCTCACAGGAGGGTTTGGCCCTGAATTGTCCATTTATGGCACGAGAACAAGCAATAAAAGTGCAGACCTACATTAAAGAAGGACATTTGTTTCTTATGAAATCAGTTAACAGACACAAACCCCACTTGAAATTAATAGAAACTAATTGAAAGTAATGGAGAATTACCTGAAAATGTAGCACAAGATGAAATTAATTGAAGATAATTGATAGTGACTGGAATTAATAAAAAATTGAAACAAATTGGGCTTAATTGAAATTTATTGAAAATGAATTAAACTCAATAACTCAAAACCTATTAAATTTAATAGAATCTAATTCATATTAAATTTATGCAATGTTTAATAGTAACATAACATTCTTAAAAGGGATTTTTATTGGATGTTTTATTTGTATAATAGTTTTCTAATATAAGAGTAAGAATAAATTTTAATGGAAAAAAAATTGATCCAGAGCATAGAAACCTTAGACTCTTTCTAAAACAGTATGGGAATTGTGTGTGATACTGATAGCAAAAGTTCCTGACAGGATTTAGTAGGATTAAGATAAAGTATTATGGATTTTATCTCATGATTGAGACTTTTATTAGAGTTTAATGAGAACATTCTACCCATTAAGAGGTTGGCTTTGATTTGATAAATAACTTTTTGACCAGATATGGAATCCAGCATGTGTCTTCTTTATGAGTGTACTGTGAGAACTGCCCTTTTTTTCTAAAATTTCTTTAATGATAAACATTTTAAGTCTTATGAGCTTGCTTACAGATTTCCTTCTGTTATATCACCAGTGTTTTTACCAACTATTTCCATGTCCCTCAATGTTTGTCAGCTGAAAGAACTAAATACTTTCTCACATAAGCCCATTAATAGATACATTCAACTTAGTGTTTCAATTATGCTCTTTGTGGATATGTGTTCTTCCTGTAACTTTCAGGAAGCTGAAGTAAAATATGAAATAGTTGTTTGGTTTTTTTTACTGAACTAGCACCAAGATCCCATTATTTCAAGAATGCAAAAGACAAAGAAACCAGAAAAAAATATAAAACAGCATAATGTAGGCTGAGTATATCTCAAACTAATAAAAATACTTAAGGTATTTCTATTTCTAATTAAGATATAATATAAAAGGGTGCATGAAAAACCAATACCTCTTAGGACAGCTGAAAAAGCAGATGCTGCTTTTGAAAAACAAACATATGTCCCTCTTACCGTAAAAAAAAAAAATAAATTGACAGGTATTTTATAAACATTTATAAATTCTTAACAGAGGCCTGGAAGTATTGGTGGTGGGAAACAAATCCGGATTTCCTATTTACACCTGTGCAAATCCATACTGTTTGTACATATCTGCCAATTTGCTGGAAAGTAGAAGTCCTTTACTTCATTCATCTTTCTTTGTGGCATGTACACAACTCATGAAGCTTAATCCCAGTTTTAGGAGGCAAACAAGCTGGGATTCAACTGACAGACTAGGATACAGAAAGGCTGAATATAGGTTTACACAAACATGCTTCTGGCATCACTTCCACTGTAGCCATTGGAGATCTAGTCAACACAGTCAGTGGAGACATACAGCTGATTAAATGAAGATTATTGGGTTTTTTTCATCAGGATGGTTTCTGTACCCACTGAACATCTTGGGGCTTGGGTCTGTCCTACACTTAGCACTGACTGCCATTCAAAACGTGCTGGGCTCCAAGTTACCCTTGGCAAACACCATCCAGGATCTGCAGGGTACTTTAGGTCAGCTGGAGATTGCTCAGGATGCCTTAGGAATCTCTAAGAGAATTCAGTTTTTGTGCCAAAGCTGCTGACTCATGTCCCTGTCCACAAGGACAATGCACACACTGAGGTCACATTTAGCTATCTACATGCCAATCTCTAAATTTATGCACTTTAACCAACAGGTTGAATCATACCACTAGTTGAACACGGTCATTAAAATCAGATTAGAGAGTACTCTATGCACTCCAGAAAGAATTTTGTTTTGGGAAATGTGTTTGTTTATACTAAAGTGTAGGGATGCCTTCTGACAAGAAGGACAAATTAAAAAAAAGAAAAAAAAAAAAAAAGTCGGGAGAACAGAGGAAGAAAAGAAGTGGCATAAAAAAGGAGCAAATAAAAAATTGAGACAAAGGAAGCATTAAAAAAAAAGCTAGAAGGAACGAGAACTGGATGAACAGACACTCTACAATTGACACCGTGTCTGTACAAAACAGGTTTCTTGTGTCCTAACAAATTCCCAAGAATTTGCTGTGACATCCCTAACTGGTTGTGCACTGTGCTAGAGGTCTTAAGCTAGCAGGAACCAGGCAAAACTGCCTCCACCTTAAAGCTCCCAAAGCATAAATAGCTTTAGTAGCAGTTGTCAGGGAAGTTCTGATGGGAAACAAAGCACATTGTGAAGCTCTGGAGAGTACCGTGAAATGCACCTCAGGAATGAAACCTGAAACTAAAATCCATCTATCCCCATTTGTCACTCTGAGTAAGTTAATGGCCTGCTCTGCCCTATGCAGCATAGGAGACAAAGCTTCTTTGATTTACTGATTATTTGGGTAATGTTTGAGCCACATGCACTGCTAGGTAACACTATGTATTCTCCCTGCCCCCTACAGCCTATTTACTGACTTCTGGCTTCCTGCTGAGACATGATTTTCCTTGCTTAAGCACTTCAGTTTAATTGTGAAATGGAAACAGCAACATAAGACATGTAATCCTTTAGAGCCAAGAAAAGAGCACCAAGTAACTTTTGGGTGGGAAAGGGCACATAAATTTATTTCCATGTCCTGTGTTCAACTAGAAGCATGTGGGATGGTAGAGGGAAAGGAAAATAAATTGAATCCTTTGAGTATTTGAATTGGTCTCTGTAATCTCTTGCAGTGCTGCACTGCCTTCCCACACCACAGTCTGTGTTTATCTTCTGATCTGCTCCTCCTGGATAGAGTTTGGGAACATCATCTAGTTAATTCCCCTCAGCAGATGTTGGATCCTCTCTCAAAATATGTAAAGGTTGCCTATCTTGTTGCCCATCAGATTAGTCACTGGTTTAAAATTTTAGGCCTTCCATGAAATTAAAAATATCTTAAAAGCAATGAATGGAGGATAATTGAATGGAGCTCTGGATGTGACACACACCAGAGATCTGGCTAATTAGAATTTGCACCAAAATAAGGCAAATACCTAAAAAAACCCCAACCAAACAAATGATTCTGCTGACGGAAAAGTTTTGTTTCCCCTCTCCTATTCTGTTAAGAAAAAAAAAATAAAACTAATAGCAGGTTTATCAGATCACAGAATCACAGATTTGGCTTGGAAGGGACCTTGAAGTTCATCTTGTTCCAACACCTTGACATGGGCAGGCACATCTTCCACCGTCCCAGGCTGCTCCAAGCCCTGTCCAGCCTGGCCTTGGACACTCCAGGGATCCAGGGACAGCCACAGCTGCTCTGGGCACCCTGTGCCAGGGCCTGCCCACCCTCCCAGGCAGCAATTCCTTCCCAATGTCCCATCCAGCCCTGCCCTCTGGCACTGGAAGCCATTGCCTGTGTCCTGTCCCTGCATGCCTTGTCCCCAGTCCCTGTGCAGCTCTCCTGGAGCCCCTTCAGGCCCTGCCAGGGGCTCTGAGCTCTCCCTGGAGCCTTCTCTTGTGCAGGGGAGCAGCCCCAGCTGTGCCAGCCTGGCTCCAGAGCAGAGGGGCTCCAGCTCTGCAGCACCTTTTTCATTTCCTTTGTACTTGCTCCAGCAGCTCCACATCCTTCTGTTTTTGGGGACCCGAGACCTGGAGGCAGCTCTGGAGATGGGAGCCTCACAAGAGTGGAGCAGAGGAGCAGAATCCTCTCCCTTTATCTGCTTCCCAACTCCTTTGCCTGCAGCTCAGGACATGGCTGGTTTCTAGGATTCCACTGACAGACCTATAAGAGCATTTGGGAGGAAGGAGAAACCTTGATGTAAGAATCATGAATGTGCTAAATCACCTAGAAACATATACTGCAACAGTTTTGTGAGCAGTAAAAGCATGTTGCATATTTAATGTATTTCTGAGTCCGGTCTGATTTTTTACCAAATGGCTTTGATTGGCCAAGGAGATTTCCAAGGAGATGGGTCAACTTCTGTGATTAGTTCTGCTCATTCAAAATTGCTGTTTAGATATTCTGAACTGTCACATTGCATCTTAGCATGAAAATACACTTTTGCCCTTTCCCATAAATCTTGAATTACATTATGTGACAGCTCAACATTATTCAGTATCAGCTTCTTCTGCCTTGTTCTTCTTTTCCTTGTATTTATTTATTAATATCCTGATAATAACTTCCTTGGGGGCATTGTATAGGCAAGACATGTATTTTGACCTCCCCCTTTCCCCAGGAGTGCAATTGCCTTGTGGTAATTATAAGATGTCGTCTGTTATTATGAAGGTGCCTTATTGCTCAAACACATCAGGGATATCTGATAATGTAATTACTTCACCTTATAAAGCTGTTATAAATCATGCATGGGGAACACTTTTTTTCATATTAAAGCTGTCTGAAGAGTTATCACATTGCATGGAGTGGTGATATCATGGTAGAGCTAGCACTGTGTTTTGTAGGCCCATGGTAGGCAATGACTATATTACAATATTTAATATGAAAAATTAAAGAAAATTCATTCAGAAAGCATGGCTTCTTTATAAAGGTTTAGGAGAACAGATTATCATCTTAGTGGGCATATTCCAACTTGTGCCTTCTGAGGCATGAATAACTGCTGCAGATTTGTATTTTTCTTTTTTTTTTTAATTATTTTTTTATTTATTTTCCTTGACTATTCTCCTTCCTCCTCTAACTTCCCAGGTTCCCTGAGTGCAGTATAATTGTTATAAAAGCAAATCAATAAGCACTTGAAACATTGGCCATTGTACAGAGAATTGTGCTCCTATTGGCCATCACTTTAATAACATCTAATGATTATTTCTCCCTCTTTCAGCTTTTGAGGTTTCCCGGCACTATATTGATTAGAGCTCATGACAGAGTTCAGATTATAATTAAAAATCATCAATGAGCAAACAGAATGCAGTTCTACTTAGCAATCAACTGAACAGATAATCACTAGGTAAGGTGATGTGACCACAAAATATTTCCAATACACCCAGGTAGAGAATAATTGAAAGTCACTTGATGGGTCACAATTCAGTAGGGCTTCACTAAATCTCAGATAAAGGCTTTTGTATCCTAAGTAAATATAAAGTATTAAATAAGTAAGTATCCTAAGTAAAAAGGTAGCTCCAAATCAAACTCTCTCACAACCAGGGTTCTTGACTAGAAAAATCACAGAATGGTTTGGGTTAGAAGATGCCTTAAAACTCATCCCATTCCACCCTCTGCCATGGGCAGGGTCACCTTCCACTATCCCAGGTTGCTCAAAACTCTATCCAACCTGGCCTTGGACAATTTCAGGTATGGAGCAGTCACAGCTTCTCTGGGGAACCTGTGCCAGGGCCTCACCACCCTCACAGCAAAGATTTTTTTCCTAATATTTAAGCTATTTCTCCTCTTTCAGTTTAACCCCTTTAGTCCTTGCCCTGTCACTGTAGTTCCTGATAAAAAATCCCTGTCTGGCTTCCCTGTAGACTCCCTGCAGATACTGGAAGGTGTTGTCAGGTCTCCACATTTCTTCTCTTCTCCAGATTGAACAGCCCCAACCTTCTCATGCTGTGTTCATAGAGGAGGTGCCTCCTGCCCTGTTATCAGATTCAGGACCTCCTCTGCAGGGCTTGTTCCAGCAATTCCATGTCCTTCTTCTCTTTCAACAGATCTGAAACACAGTACTCCAGGTGGGGTTTCACAGGAGCAAAATGGGAAAATCATCTCTTGTACCAGCTGTCCACACTCCTTTGGATGCAGCCCAGGATGCATTTGGCTTTCTGGGCTCCAAGTGCAGCTGGTTCATGAGTTTTTCATCGACCATTATCTCCAAGTTTTCCTCTGCAGGGCTGTGCTCAGTAAACTATTACCGTGGTCGACGAAGTTTTGAAATTTTTGGCTGGAGGGTGGCATTATAATCCTCTAGGATTTGATACAAAAATGGAAGACTAGATCTGTTAATGTGAGAGGAAAGGTCATAAAGCACTAAAACCAGGGAGAGGATCTCCTTTGGATACACCTGGCAGTGTGTGTATGCTTCTGGCGTTCTGACCTTAAGGGCACCTCAGCATTCACTTATTATCTGTACCCAGTTTGCATGCTACAGAAGCAACAGCTATTTTCAGGAAGGGGCAAAGTGAAATGTCTGCTATGAAATTCTCCTGTGGAGCTAGATCAAGTAAGAGGAAACCAGGAAGAAAACTTACAAGCCTGTGGTTGGATAGGGAGGACAGGAATAAGCATCAGTTCAAGTACTTGGAATTGGAACATAAACACCTCAGAAACGTTCTGACAAAATTCAGCTACAAATTTAGTTAGTAAACTGATATTTACATCATTAAGTATATGGAAGAAATCTAATTTAATGAGAAGGTTTAGCTAAAGAGTCTAAAGACTTGAACTCTTTCACACCTACTGCTTTATGATCTTTTTTCTCTACCCATTACCTTTTCACATAATAAGTACCCACATCTGAAAGTTAAATCCTGGGTACCACAATGTGTACTAGATCTTTTGAAACAGTTATTTTTCTTACCTATATTTCAAAGACTGCATTTTAAGAGCTGTAAGCCCTAAGTATTGCCCACCCTTTTACCCAGCATTCCATACAAACTGATTCATAAGATGCACTGGGAATTGCTGGATGGCTTCAGCTTTGTCATAATATGCCAAAAGTCTCATCTATAATTCCTTACGGTTGTTAAACTTGCATCAAGCTAAATCGTTAAACAAATATGAGGGAAGATCATGCTTTTAATTTTAAGGCCTGCCTATGGTACTCCATGTCCTCTCCAGATCAGAGGATGCTCTAGGTAAATCTGTGAAATCGGGCTGAGGGAATCCCATATTTCTCTCTCAACGCATCCAGTCTCTCTGGGAAATCATGTTGGGTGCCTTCATGTGAATCACTCTTTAAACCAGTCAGTTTGCTGTGGGTCTACTTTGTGTTTTATCTGGAAAACACAAGATGTCTTCTTAAAAGGTAGAACAGTTATTTTTATTGTGAGGAAAATAAATATATGTGAGTCACTGTCAGTCTTCATATACAGTTTTTTGGGCTTGCATGAATTATTTACATACTCACTTTCAGGCACATTGAAAGAAGCAAATAGCTCACTTAATTTTAACCTAATTTATCTTTGCTGTTTATTACGTATTGTCTGGAATTGGTGGCTTGATAATATTTTCAACAATCTTTTTTATTTCTATCTTTGGCGTGTCCAAAGGGAAATGTCACAGCCAGGAACTGTCCTGTGCCATCATCCCAGCAGCAGAGACTCTCTGAACTTCCAGGAGTCTCTACATGTTCATACTGTAAAAGGTTGCTCTCCATCATTATCCTGATCATCAATAAATGGATGAAAAATGTGCATGCAATGCAGACCTCACAGTAGGGTACTTAGACCTCTTAATTGATATTTACATATTAAAAAAGTGTATTTAGTGTCTCTTTTCTCAATTTCTGCATGATCATCTGCTCACATTTTCTCTTCTGGTTTAGGCTGATTAACACAGAATTAGACATGAAGACAATTTTTGTCCTTCCTACAGCAGCCTTCTGGAAGTGCTTCACTGAGGAATTTCTAGTCCTGGTAACTGGCATCTGTGCACATCTGGGCTTGAAATCTGCCTTCAGGGGCCTCCTGTTTGTCCAGGCACATGTTAAAAAGAGTAACGTGCAAAACCTTCTTCTCAAATGGTTGCTGCACTCTACTGGTCGTCCTTGATGTGCCACAGAAAGCTTATGTTTATTTGAAAAGTAAAACAGTAAGGATAGGTGTGTAAATGCAAATGCAGGAATAAACAGCACCTGTTTTCCCCATATATATTATCATGAACCATTCAGCTTCAAGTGAAAATTTTCTGTGAGGGTGTGGGGCTGTATCTCTGATTCCATCTAAGGGTTATGCTTCCTATCCCATGGGGATAGAAGAGGTGCCCCAGTAAGCAATGCTTCAGACAGAGCATCACACTGGCATCTATTCCAGATGAAATCACAAGCAGTGTCAGGAGAGGAGCCCTCAGTGCATCACCATCTGGGGTAACTGATCACAGAATGGGTAAGGCTGGAAGGGATGTCAGTGGGGTCACCTGGTCCCACCTCCCTGCTCCAGCAGGGCCATCCCAGAGCACAGGCACAGGACCGTGTCCAGAGGGGTCTGAAATATCCCCAGTATCTCTCCACAATCTGTCTCAGGGCTCAGTCACTGCCCAGGACAGAAGTTCTGCCTCACATTCAGGTGGAACTTCCTGGACATAATTTTCCACGTTGCCTTCTCTCTCCTGTTGCACCACAGAGAAGAGGAGTCAGCAGAGTGGTCTCACAGAAGAAACCGCCTCCCTGTTTATATATCAGAAAAGAGAAGAAAACATGAAACAAAACTCAGCTCATTTCTTTTACCAGAATAAATTCTAGCTTAATATCTTCCACAATAGACACCTCCACATTTCTTCAGGTAATATTTGGGTGTTTGGAAAATTCTCCTCCTAGTTGAATCCATGTCCTACCTCCTATGTTACAGCTCAAGCTAGGAAATACCAGTTGCACACACCTCATTGTGCTTTTACTTTTTGTGGCAAAGCTACACTTGACTGATGCAGAATTTTACCAATAGCTGACACAGTGCTATCAATTACCATTTACTGTGTCTATAGGCTCCTGCTGAGTTTAACATGTTGGCTGCTATGTTTGTTATGGAGCTGCTTGTCTCCAATTAGAATGCATATTGAGAGGAAAAAGTTTGAGTATAATGGGTCAGCAGTTGGTATTCCTCAACAGACTTCAAAATGCAGAGCTGATTTAATGCTGCACCACTGAACTATCCCTTGCCAATATTGTACACAGTGATAGGGAACAGCTGTGGTCCACTGTCTACACTGCTGGCTTTACTAAAGGGGCATTTTTCATCTATCTGCTCTTCCTGTGCTCTGAGGTCAGGTGTGATCCGGTCCAGTCCAAAATGAGCAAAGCTGCACTATTCCTGCAGTAAAATTGAAGTGATGAGAAAAGCTGGACAGACACCAAGGAGAACCTTGGGACTAACTTTGTGTTCATATTTCCACTCCCAAAATTCTGCTGCACAAGTCAGAGTAGTACTTCGCCTCTTTTTATGCAGAAATAGTAATTTCCGTGTTTCAAGCCAGACCAGATGATGTTATTCATGTTGGTTTTACTAAAGTTGAGAGTGGTCTTTATGAGACAAAGCATAAAGTCGCAACTGCAAAGTCTTAGGACACATACAAAATATTGCTGAATGCAAGTGGCACGTGTAACCCTTTGGGCTGTCAGACACACAGACATGCTTACAACACATAGTCCTGTGCTTCCAGGGTTTTCACTTGAGGACAAATCAAAAGGATTCTTAGGTGTGGCCTTTGGTGTAAAGCAGTTTTATTTGCTCATTTAATAACATGACACACTTTTGCATGTATGTTCTCACTGATGACTCCAGAATGCCTCTGAAGTGTGGCACTTGCTGGTACATTCATAAAATTACAAAATCATTGAAAGGTTTGGATTGGAAAGGTTATCTACTCCATTCTCCATTGAGCAGGGACATCTTCAACACTGGTTTTCGTGTGCCATGGCCAGGCTCTGATCAGATTGCTCTCTCTTGGGATGGTCTAGACAACAGCGTGTTCCTTCCCAGATGGGTCTTATTCCTCTGAAGGAGTGAAAATTTGCACTATTACTTGCATTGTTCACTAAGTGTTCATAGGAGTGCCAATATTCTGTTAAAAATTCAATCAGTAGCTGAAAGTCAAGGACAAAAAGAGTATATGGAGAAAGGAGTCAGGACAGAATCTACAAGTTTCATGCTGAAAATGTTCTGTTGCCCTGCCTAGCCTGGCCTCAATGGGACTCGACAATAATTTGCTCACACAAAATTCTCTGTGGCAGGAAATAAGAGTGACAAGAACATGCTGACCACACAGCTTAGAAAATATGCAGTGCATCTCTTTTTCTGTTCTTATTTTCTGGATGGTGAAAAGGATTGGAGATCTACAACAAAAATGGATTGTCACCACAAATACTAGCAATGAGTCTAACTCTGAACTCACACATTTGAGCTGCCTTGTTGTTTTCTGTTTTATTTTCCTCACTATCCTTGACATATCTAAGTCTTTGTGCAAATTTGGTGAAGAATATAAAATACATTTGAAACCCAGGATTCATCCAACTGGAAACTAACAGAACTGCAACTCATGTGAGATTTGGGAGATCCTATTTTCCATAGAACAGACAAATATTCATCAGAACAAAGCACATTTTTGCTATCAAAGAAAGGTAGTTTAGTCTATATGCCCATGTGTGTATGTCACTTGAAATTATAGGTGAGCCAAATTACCCATAAATAATCTGGCTGGTCAGTGAACCACAGGGGCTGGCATTTCCCAGATGCCATGAACATTTTCCCATTCACTTCACTTTCATTTTATTTAAAATAAACTACTTGACATCTAAAATGACTGAGGTTATTGCCGATGAAAAAAAAAATATACACTTAGAGCGTAAAGTCTTGTGCCTATTCTTGCTATTCATATCACCCTGTAAAAGGACATGCTCTGATTGATATAAACTATTATGACACAAAGGAAAGAAAAGGCATTAGAGATTGAGCAAGGTGCATTGTTGCTGATTGTTCACCTATTACTGTAATATATCGAGCAAGCACGTTGTCTTGATATAATACTTTTAAGCCTGATATAATTCTATTGATATCTGTGTGAATTTTTTTTATTTCTTTGACTGTTGGATCAGACCTTAATGAAATTGTAAAAGCTCCCCATTTGTTTAAGATATGCTCAGAAGCAAATCAAAGCAAGAGGCTTCCCTAAACCCTTTACAAAAGGCCTTATAAGCAGCATAGAAGAAGTCAAAACTCTGCACAGCCACTTCCCTTTGTGGTCTCTAATAATAATATATTTGTGAATAATCCGTAATTAAATGAGAAGAGCATAACATTAATTATTTCACTAGATTGTTAATCAGCAGGGTATTCTATGCCCCCCTTTTCCTAGTAGCTAACCTGTCAGGGTCTAATAATTGTTGCCATGAACGGGGTTGGGTTAAGGTCCCTGAGGAATGCCAATTCTCTTGTTCCATTAGTGAGAGCACATATAGATCATTTTCAGTACTAATCTAGGGCTAAAATCAATTATGTCTCTTGTATTTAAAAATTAAATTGACTCACCATGGGAGTAGGATAAAGGGAAAAAATACATTCCTCCTATTATGTGTAATTACAATTGTAAAACATTTTCCTTCGAAATGTAATTGCTGCCTATAGAGACTAAAGCTGGAGAGCTTAAACTGTTTAGCTGACACATTCAGTTGTCTTTCAGGTTTTTCCTTTGGATTATTTAACGTGCTGAAACAGTCTTATAGACTTCTTGGCTTTTAAAGGCTCTCAGAAACAGCTCAGGGTTTAGGAAAAAGAAAAAAGAAGACTGTACAATGAATTAATTCTATCATCTTATTAAAAATGTGATGAGAGTAATTTATTCTTATATATATTCTTACTCTTTCAAGAAGAAAAATTATCAACTACCTGTAACCTAAGAGTTTCCATTTTCCCAAATACTGTATAGCTTGCTGCCTACATCTGACTTTTCGTTATTGGTTTCTTATGAGGCCTTCAAGAGTAGTTAATCAAAGCTATGCAATATGTATGATCTGCCACTCAGGGACAAGGCTTTGAAGGTCACCAGAGAGTGTAACATTGGTCCTTTCCTCTGCTGGGCAGGAGCACAGTGAAGGTCATATTGTTCTACAGAATGGCCAGGTATTGCTCAAGATATTGCTTAGATACTCCAGCCTGGGGTCAGGCTGCAATCCTACAACACTCTTTATTACCAATTTTAGATTTTCTGCAGTCTGTCTTGCTGGTCATTAGTAGAACCTCTGAGCATCCAGTAGATATATATATATATATATATATATGCTACAGAATAAGTTCTTTATCGCATAAGGAACTGCTGATGAGGAGACTTGTCTTCCTGTTTACAAATATATATAGATCTCTGAAAGAATCTTGAGTAGCAACTGTACAGAAATAACCTGCATCACATGCCATGCCTACCACGTCCTGATTTATAAACAATTTAACATCTGCACCTTCCCTTTGCCAGTTGAAAACCAGGAATATACTTTTGAGGAGGACAGTACCCCTATCTTAATTTTCAAGCTCCCATTGTTTTCTACCAGCTTTAGGACCCCTGGACTAGTAAGATGAATGGCTTGCAGGAGTATACTCAACAAATGTGTGTGTTTTACATTTTGTTTCTTGTTGCATTATTCATTGAGTCTAGTTATAAGCATATTATGGATATGAATGGCTTTCTATACAATTGCAAGGATGATGTTTTCTGGACAGCTTATTATTCATGTAGTTTATTTGCCATGTTTAAAAGTAACCTCTGACCTGTGGATTCTATAACGATTGATTAGTCATTTATTAAGACATCTAACAATCCATTATTCATTTTCCATAAATTATTTATAAATGTACTTCTTATTTGATGCATGACTGCTATATTTAGAGTACATAAATAAGTCAGGAAAAGCTAACTCCTGCAGTGTCCTAATATTGATAAAGATTGTATCAAAAACCTAGTATCAATCCAATAATCATTTTAGTTCCAATTAATATTTAGTATTAAAACAATTTAAAAAATCCACCTCTGTCCTTTGCAAGCCAACCAGACAACTTACTTTAAATCATTTTTTAAAAACATAGAAGTCCATCTTTTCTATCACCCTTAGTGGAAATAAACACTAACCTTTGATTTGTGTGAAATTAATTCTCTGTTCTCCGGGCACTGGCAAATTCTGTTTCTTCACAAATTTTCTACACAGACATGGCAAGGTATTTACATTTTTCGTAGCTGTGTGAAAAGGGGGAACTGAATCACAAGCATGCTGAAAATCCATGGGTGGTTTGACTTCAGCCTGGTTTAATAAACTCAATTTTTTGAGGCTCATGAAGGATTAATGAATGTGAGATGGAAATGGCTGTGCCGGTGGGAAGCCAACAAACTTCTGGGCGTTCATCTAATTTCTGTTCTGTCTTGTCCTGTCTTATCTTCCCTTATTCTGATTCATCTTGTACTGCCTGCATCACAAAACTGACTTTATGCATTTTTCTGAGTTTTATTCACACCATGCCAGGTAAAAAAAAATCCAGTATTTTTTCTGTTAATTTCTGTTTGTTTAAATATACCCATTGCCATGTCCCTTTTGAGAGTAGAGTTAGAGTAATTTCACAAATACAGGCTGCACTGAGTATAAGCCGCATCTCTGGGTGTTGGCAAACATTTAGTTCTTTGTCCATAAATAAGCCGCACCTGAATATAAGCCACTCTGTTGTTCGCAGCGAGGACCCGCGTGCAACAAAGTTGCCAAATACTAACAGAACCGCGGCATGGCGAGGGGTTTACTGGTTCAGCTAAGGCTGTGCAGGCTCGGCCCGCTAGGGGTTGCTGACGGGGCCAGGTGGCGCAGCTCGGTGGGGCCACTCAGCGGGGCCGCTTGGGGCTGGCCACCGCCTCTGGGCTCGCTCGCCCCGAACCTGCTCCCGCCATGGCGGCAGCGGGTGGGCACGGAGCACACGCCCTGCTCCCGCCACGGCGGTGGTGGGCGGGCACGGAGCACCCCCTGCTCCCGCCGCAGCGGTGGAGGGCGGGGGCAGAGCCCCCGCCTCCTCCCCGAGCCGTGTGGATGTCAGCACAGAGCCCCCCGCCTCTCTCTCGCCTGAAGAAGGGAACTCCCCTGCCTCCCTCCCTCCCCCTGCGCTGCTGGCGCTGAGCTGACCCCACCCGCCGCACAACACAGTAACCAATTTGTAACAATAGCAAAATCCTGGGTTTTACTGGCAGGTGCTTGGCTCGGCACCCTGGCTGGCACTTCTGAGGTTGTAAATGTCAGAAAATTATTCACATATTAGCCGCTCCTGAGTATAAGTCGCATTTCCGGTTTGGGAGCAAAATCTTAGTCAAAATGGTGTGGCTTGTATTCATGAAATTACTGTAATCTAAGATGCAAGAAGCAGTCTTTTCACTTGAAGAAAAAAGGTGGTCAGTACTGTTTTTTTTGAGGTCATTATTTTTAATTTAACCATTTCTTTAATTGAATAAAGAGGTTGTGAAGTACTGACCACTGCTCTTAGACAACAGACAGACCTTGAGAGATCCCAGAAGTAAAGATCAGAGCACTGAGCTCCATTGTGTGTGACAAGCCCACACAGAGAGCGTGGTGGACTCACAGCTCTAATCTAACGGGAATCACTTTAAAAACTTGAGACAACCGGGCAATGATTTATTTCAGCTTAGAATTAATTTACCAGAGTATGAAGTGATCAGATGAGGGGAAATGGTTTCAAACTGACAGACAGTAGGTTCAGATTGGATACCAGGAAAAAATTCTTCCTGTGAGGGTGGGGAGGCCCTGGCACATTTTCCCACAGAAGCTGTGGCTGCCCCATCCCTGGAATTGTTCCAGGTCAGGTTGAACAGGGCTTGGAGCACCCTGGTATAATGGAAGGTGTTCCTGCCCATGACAGGGGGGAGTGGAATTAGAAGGCTTCAAAGGTCCCTTCCAACCTAAGCCTTTCTATGACTTTATGAACTATTATTCTGAATGTTCACAATTGGAAAGTGACAAAGGTGTTTCAAAGCCCAGGAGAAATCAGAAAGCATCAGAATTGCTTGAAAAATCTACATTTTACAACAGGTAGATGCCAAAAGGCACAAAAGAACTGCATTTTGTGCTGCATTATTTTGCTGACTGTGCTCATTAATGAGATACAACTTTTTAAAAATCAGAAGGAACAGAGAAGAGCCCAAATATAAAAAGGCAGTGAAAAAAGAGATATCCTCTATTCCTTCACCCAGAGGTGGCCAGCCTGTTTGAAGTCTGACCCAGCTGGGCTTGAGAGACAATGGGGGATATTGCACTGCCTCCACATCCTCTGCAGATAATCATCACTTTCCATTACTGTCAATATGCAGGTGCCAAAATAGACATTACGCAAATATAAGCCTTAGAAATGCAGGCAGGCAGACAGCAAGAGTATGACACTCTCTGTCAGCATGAAGCCATTTTAGAACTAGCACAGTTTAAACAATTATTTTAAATCCCTTCTGGCTATAACTGGTGTATAGAATAATGAAAGTGAAAGAGTGAGTGCACCTGAGTGTCTTTCATGGATTATTTCCTTTTGCTCACCATCACTACAGCGAAAAGAAGCAACATGTTCCAGTGACATCTGACTCCTTCACTACCTTTAAATGCTTCCTCAGACAATGCATGATTGTGTTTGCAACATCTTCCCTGTGGTTCCCACAGCAGCTTCAAAAACACTGTGGTTTGTTGACAAAACAAATGAGCCTGAGACATTGTGATGAAGGACACTCTTTCCCAGAGTTTTCTTCCAGAAAGGATCACTGCAGTAGCCATAGACGAGCTTTTTATAGCAGAGGGAAAATAAGAAAGCTGGGCAATTTGGTCGGCTATACACAGGGACTCAGAATCTTATTTGGTTGCAAAATATCTAATTGACCTTGAAGCTGAAACAACTTGTCAGGGGATCTGTTGCTTCAATTGCTCACTGTCAGCTCCTCAGCTAGTTGTTTCTTCCTTTCAGATTCCATCTAAAAAAAACCCAGGCTGGTGGAAGTGTGATAGCACTGGGCCAGAGTGAGAAGGACTGCATATTCAGACAGGAGAAAAGTGTATTCACAGTATTTGCTTTAATTTTTGCATTGCCTTTTTTGCAAAATCTAGTGACAGCTACTGAATCAAAAGATATGCAAAACCTGAAAAGGAGGTTAGTAAAAAATCTCAAAAGAAATGCTGTGGCAGTAGGTGGTCAGGCCAATCATGCATGAATGTAATGAATAAGCAATTATTACAAAGAAATTTACAATTATGGGACAATGCAAAAAGCTAGAGGTAAGCTCAGTTAAATTTGTGGCAGGATCTGAGCCATTATTTACAATGTACAATATACTACTCCGTGGATTATGTGGATTTAATGAGATTCTTGTGGGATTGTGTGTGCACGGCTGCTGGATACTGCAGGTGTTACAAACTGGCCAGGAGACCTGCTCCTTTGTGAGGCTTTTATTAGAGGTCAGCTTTGGGTGGGGAATCCTAGGGGCTGCGCACACCACTGCTGTTCCCTTTGGACAATGCAGAGGAGGAGGAGTGCAGCTTTGTCCTAAAGCAGAGCTGGGCCTTCCATTTTCAGAGAGTCTCTAGGAAGACTGTTCTGCTTGGAAGTCAGGGGGAAAGTCATGTTGATAGGGTGCTGTTCAGGTCATAGTGATGGAACAAAGTAGCTCGAGATGATAAATTCGTGTTCTGTGCTGTTTTCTCAACCTGGAAACACTATTTTCAGTTCCAGATGCTATTTTGGACTCGTTGATTTAAGGGCTTTTTAGCCAAATAGTGTCCCAGTGTCCTTTGCACCCCTTCATTTGCATATAGCTCAATAATGGCACCCTCCTCACAGGCACATTTTAGGGGAGCAGCAGAGGCATTACCCAGAAGGGAAAGGGCACATAGGTGAGACAACTGGGGACCAAAACATTAGCAGCATATGGTAAATACTGACAACAATTACATTTAACTGGGTAAACATACACAAACAACAACCAATTCATCAACAGCTCACCCACAACACAGGTATCTCCTTTCATCCTTTCAAAAGTAGGAATATTCATATATCACTCCTGTGGCCTAAGTAGACCACCGGTTTTAGCACTCTGGAACACTTTTTATCCTGGCCCAACATTTTAACTCAGGAAACTCAAAAAATTTCCAAGAGATTCCCTTCTATGGTTTTTTTACCTTCACTGATACCAGTTTCAAAAACTCGCATTTTAACTTTTTTGCTGAAATTATGTGTTGACCTACCTGTAATGGATGTCAAGTATACATCCTTTCTTCTTCCTCAAGAGTGATCTGAGGAAGACTGAGGAAAAATGTGTGACCATTGTCAGCAGCACCCCCAGGATATCTTCTCTAGACTAAGCAACCTGAATCTCTTCAACTCCTCTGCTTAGGTAATTTTTCCAGACCCCATCTGACCTCCCTTCCTAATTATGTTTTCTGAATACGCAGACCACACTTTCCTTGAAGTGATATGTTCAAAACTGCTCAAGAGTCTGTAGATAATAGAAGACATCTTATCAATATTAATATTGTTTAATTTTCATCATTGCAAGTACCCTTATGACATAAAGAATTGGTTAATCTACTGCAGAGAAGTTTCTTTCTCCTGCCCCAAAACCAAGGAGGCTGCACAATGTCAAGCATTTATTTCAACAACAGAAATTAGTTTAACTTGAATAAAAGATCAAGTCCATTCACTAAGGTATTCCTTCAAATCTACTTAAAGTTTTTAAATGGTGTAGCTTCACAGTAAATTGTCAAATTTCCCCAGTGAGAACATGAAGAATGCAGTGCACTTAGATAGCCAACTTTCAAATGTTTGAACAGAGGTAAAGTGAGATTTACCTTTAGCCACTGCTTTTTTTTTTTCTTTAGTGGTGTTTCGGAGCAGTAGAAAATATCTGGGCACTTCCAAGTACCAAAACAATTTTTTTTCCCCCTAATCTGCATAATTTGTTTTTCTCTGATATTTTTACAAGAAACTTCAAGGCATGAAGCTCATGTTTAAGTTATTATATCTTAATTATTACCACACATCCTCTGAGACACAATCCATTGTCTGAGCAACTTGGTCTAGTGGAAGGTGTCCCTGCTTATGACAGGGGGGTTGGAATGAGATGATCTTAAATGTCCCTTCTAACCTAAGCCATTTTATGGTTCTGTGATCATACAATGATACTCTTAGCTGCAGCACATAAGAGTTAGTTTAATTTACCACAAGGAGTTGAGGAAGGAGTTAATCCCAGCTGAAGAACTTTAAATTTGCTGGTGTTAAAACCTGCATATAAGGTATAGGCAACAAGTTTAAATTAAAGAATGAGGATCCCTTAAACTGAAGCAACTTTGTGAAAAGCCTGAGATGAAAGAAGATTCTATTTCCTGAATTAATTCTTCCCCAGTGCTTTTGAGTGTTCCAAGGAAACAACTAAAAGATAACACTCGATCAACTAGCAAATTAATTTTGGTAATAGAAGTGGCTTGGTATTAGTGGTTAGTCACAATAACTCCCACTTATGACATCATTGCTGTGACATGTCTTTGTATTAAATTCAGATACCATCAAAGGGAACATGGTCACCTACTTTTTTCTCATTAGGGTAAATTGTGGAGGCAGTCAGAGCACTATAATCTCTGAAGGCTAGTACAGTTTTCTAGACTAAACAAGGTGTCTGCCACCTAATCCTTACATGATTGCTTTTCAAACAGATATGAGAAAGAGGCTGCACTTTATATAATTTTGAGGAGAGATAGTGCTTGTAGTGAAAAAATAAGAAAACTTTCTTTACCTGAAAGTAGTTCAAGAGATTTGCTTTGAGATGTCGAACCACCTATCTCCAGATATGATGGTTCAGGTTTCCTCCTTGAAAATTTAATTGGTAAGAGATGTCCAACAACTTATGATTAATGACCTACAAGTTTAAAGTTTTCTGATAGATCTTCAACCTTTAAAAATGAATAGAAATAATAGGAAACACCTACCATTTCTGTCATGTCCTGCTCTAGTCTGGCAGCCCAATGCCGGACCAGAACAATTGCATTTGAAGAATATTCTTTCTTTTAAGGAGCTTTTATGGGGAGCTGTAGCAGAATATTAAATTTTCATGCACTAGTATGACCACTATTTCAGCACTGTGTGTGTCTTATAAGAAATATGCAAAATGAGCGTTACAGTTCTGAAAAATCCCCTGCAGGAGGAGAGTTTTGCTATTCCAGTAGTTGAGTAGAAACCAGTGCTGGCCATGGAGCATCACAGTTGCTGTAATAGGAGTCAGAGCTTCTACTGCAAGCCCATGATCTTTTAAAAGTGCAACTGCAGTGCAGTGGGTACACTTTGCCTCTGACAGCCACTGAGACCCTCCACTAGGAAAGGTCTGCTGAGATTTCTCTGTGTGAATTAAAACACAAATGTTATACAAAGGGACCAAGAGACTTTAGAAATATGAGCAGGAAACAGTGAAAAGAGATTAAGCCTGGAAAAATGGAAAAAACCTATCATCTAACGCCTCTGGAGAGAGGTGTGTAAAGAGGTAATCTGAAGCAGACATTTGGCAAATGGAAGATGTGATATTTAGGTTGCAACAGTGAAGGAAACCTGTGGGGTGACAGTGAGCCATTTCACTGGTAGGAAAACACAGGAAAAGGGAATAGCAGAGTGTGAATGTGCTTTGGGGAGTCCTCCAAGGGAACATGACATCATGTCTCAAGGAGGAAGCACAAGTAGTGTCACTCAGCCATGTTGGAATTATAATGATACAAAAACATTGTTACATAAAAAAACGAGGACAAGAAATTGTTTTAAGAAAAAAAAAATTGAAAAGCAGAAAGTGACTGGGTGTCTGATCAGGCAATCAAGAAGCAAGAGGGGGAATAATTGTCAGCACAGTGTGGAATTCTGTTGATACTGTGAAGGAAGGAGAATTATTATAGATGGTCTAAGGGGGCCAGGCAGGAGAAGTAGAAGAAACTAAGCACACACACAGAAAATTAGACGGAATGAAGCAATTAACAGTTGTTAATAGAGAAGCCTATTAGACGAAGAAATGGTCTCCTAAGAGACACAGCTGTAAGCTCTTCAGTGCAGACACCATGACTGCTTATATGTTTGCACTGCACCCAGCACAGTTGGGATCCTGATCTTTATTTGATCCCGTGGGTTCTGCAGGAATAGAAATAACAAACAGCAATAATTGCACACTGTGGTACAGCCATGGGGGACACGCGCCGAGGCTGAGCTCTCCTCTCAGCTACACTCAGCTGAGGTCAATGGGATTGTTTGGATACAGGCTGCTGGTGCTAACAGGGCAATTTGGCCTGATTCATCTGTAAAAATAGAATATGTGTTGTTTCTGCCTCAAAATCTACCTAATTATCCTTTGTTATAGAGCCATGTAGACTGGACATTGTCCAGTTAGGCAATGGGGAATATTTCGTGCCCAAAGAACTCATGTGGTAGGGCTCCCTGGTAGATGTGCAGAGCCAGGGCTTGGACTGCCAGAAAGTGTTTCTTCAGGGTAATAAAATTTCCTAGAAGTTGCAAAGCAGAAATTAACTCCTTCAGGACAGAGAGGAGACAGCCTTTCTTCCCCATCACCTGCATTCCAAGTAAAACATTGCTCAGTGTCTGGTTCCTTCTCCAACAGACGGGGGAATTAAGAGAGCAGACCCTGAGATAAGTCCTTTCACTCCTGCAGAAACAAGGATCCTAGAGACCATGCAGACAATGTACCCTGGCAGTGCAGTAGTTTAGGAGCAGTGGGTTGGAGTAATTTCTGTGGTAGGTTACATGGAGATGATAGCCTTCACTGACAAGAACATGGTACTTTTCTCTCCTAAGTGCTGCCTTGTTTTTCTCTGGATGCATTATGATTGTTGTCATTATTATTATTATTATTACTACTGTTTTAATGGCTTAAAGCTAAGAAGAACTTGGGCTTGTCAGAAAACTGAGCAATTGATGAAATAGCAGTTGATGACAGCAGTCCAATTCTAATAATTTCCTGCCTTACTTTGTTGGTATTGGGGTGTACTTTAGCAAAATGACTGCAATAAGTGATGCATTTTCTGTCAGCTTTATCTCTGACTCTTGTACATCTGAGAAAGACCCAGCAGTGGGTTTGGCAGATAAAGTGAAAAGCAAGTCAGGAACTACCATTATGAAATGCAGAAAGTCAATTTGAATGTCAACAGGAAAGGCATGGGATGCAAGCTTTAAAGAGCTCCACTTTGAGAAAATGAGAGCACCACATTGTGTATCCCTGATTAACTGCTCTTGTTTCAAGCTGTAGAAGAATGCCACGTTTAGATGTTTTTTTGTTTCTCATTGATTTTTGTTGGTTTAGACCACTGGACTTCATGCCAATACTGCACAAGTCAGAAGCAAAGACTGTCCAAAACCATGAATTCTGCGAATATTCAAATTTTATTGAGTAAGCTTTCTCATTTGTTCAGAAAAAAAGTTACTATTACAGAGGTGAAAATCCAGCTGCCATATAGTATTACATAAAACTAAATTTTTTTTAAGGGGAAGTTACTGGGCAGAAATGCCAGAATTGCTGTCTTACTTTTTGAGGCTGTAAAAGCAGTGAGTGAGGAGATGAAGTAACCTGCCTGGATTATAGGAGCCATGGGACACTGCTTTAGCTTGGCTTCACTCTTTTTGATAAATCACCAGAAAGAAAAGAAAAAATAATGAACAACAAATGGCATTAAAATTGATCACTAAACCCAGTGAAGTTCTCTGTATCTCACTTAGCTCAAATAATGTTGTGATACTGGAGAGATGTATCATACATAATGATCTGCCTTAGGAGGAGGCAGATGCATACAGGTCATTGATTAGACACAGTGGTTTTTATCATTAATGCTGAAACCAATACCAAAGTGACCACCTTCATTCCTGACCCAGAGGTGATGCTCTGGCTCCTGGGTTTTCAAACCAGTTGCCATGCGATCATAAATAAGTAGTTTATGTGAGTTCTTCCGTCTCTACTTTGCTGTATGTCCCACAAATACCCTTCTCCTGCAGTGCTGCCAGTCAGTAACTTCCAAGCTCTAATTTCCTTCCTGACATCAGCCCTGTGTTTCCATCATTTCCTCTCACTGCCTGCACAAAACAGACACTGTTGAGGCATGATTCATCCACATTTGAGATGTCTGTTTTAGGATGGGGTGAATCATGCTTGTTTCTCTTCATTGACTATAAAGGGAGACAAGGGTGACTAATCGAGATGTAGATGTCTGTGGTGCAGACATCTAACATTAAATGAGATGAATGCCACTCTCAGAGCCAACTCAAGTCTGACAGAAATGGTGACAGCCAGCTGGGTCCACCAGAGCTTTGGCTCTGGCACAGCACTGCATGAAAGAAAACTGCTTCCAAGGCTATTTCAAGACCAGATAACCCTCTTCTCATGGTGTTCAGAGCTCAGGTTAATTAGCACAGAGGACACAAACCCAACCCCAGGCAGAACCAGGGCAGCTCTGCATTTTTTTCTCTTGAAATAAGTAGTTCAGGGGAAAAAGCATAGTGATCTGGATTTCACATCATTTTTATGCTCAACCGTAGCACTGACTTTGCTGTGCTTGAGCTGGCTCCATGCAGAGATTCTTGTGGATGTCTTTCCATGTTTTAAAGTAGTAGTGATGCTCAATGCATTTCCACAGCAAATCACCTGTAAAATCACACTTGTTTCTTGAATCTGTTGAAAATTTCGGGAAGCAGGCTTTGTGACAATACACTGAAGTTTTGAGGTATTAATGCATTTAGTGCCAGTTTTCTCTTTTGTATTTATATTTTAGCAGGCCTTATTATACAGGACATGTGTCTGAATAGGCTGAATGGTCCAGTTTTAAAACCATTTCACTGCAGTGAAAGAAATACCATGGGTGGTTCAGCTAGTCATAACCAGCTGGTTTTCTACATGAAACCCAAGAAAACTCAAAGTAGATAGTTTGGGTCTGGAATAAAATCAGCTTATGTCATGACTGAGAAATAGCCACATCTAATCTCTTCTTAGGGTCCACAGACTCGTTAGCTGGACTGAAGGCTTGCAAAACATGATGGAAATGACCACAGCCTAGTTTTCCTAATTGTGCAGTTACTGGGATAATGACTTTTCTATTCTACCTGTACATCATTTAGCTCTGAAAGTGTGCAAGCTGAACTCCCAGGGATGCCAGAACATCACTGAATTGTCTAAAAGCAAATACTACCTCCATTTTCAGAGAACATAATCTGGTTCCTGGAACTCTCTCTGCCATGGCACCTCATCTTAAACAAGCTTCCGAGAGAACTGAAAAATCTACAGATAAAATTTACAAGGAAAAAAATCTAACACCAAACATTAAAAAAAAAAAAATCCAATTCATAGCAAATACATACGTATTCTCAGCAAATGCCATTTTTAAAGAAGGATCTTTTTGAGGCTGCTTACCTCCACGCTTTTGAATAATGTTACTGCCCAAATGTATACCTTCCCCAGGACTGAACACTGAATTTTCAAATAGTTTAAATAGAACTAATTAAATAGTTTGAATAGAACTAAAATAATCATTGTGTATTTTGTTCTGAAAAAATATTAGTTAGGAAATTTACAAAAATAAAAAAAAAATTAAAAAAATAAAAAATGAGAAGCATGAATAATTTTTCACTTTTGCTGACATTTTTGTATGAGTCAGTCATTGAAAACCCCAAACTTACAAAGTTTCTCAGGTTATTAATTTTCTCAGGTATTTAACTGCTAAGTAAACTTGGAGGGGATTGGTCAGCCAAGCTATGTCTTCTGTTCTCCATCCCTTATTTTCTTAGCTGGTGAACAAAACAGGAATCAATTTGTTTTCAATAAAAATATGATAATAAATATTTTATTTCTGCAGACAACTTTGTTTTAGGTTAAACACATTTTTCACCAAAGGCAACATTTCAAGTGAAAATGTACACAGAATAAATGTGTGGTTACACAAAGTCTGAGCACAGGGTAAGATGAATGGTTACTTGTGTAGGCTAATGGGAAGAACCAACAAAGGCAGCAGAATAGTAATTGATGGAAGTGATGACTAAACCAGTTTAATTTCTAGCAATAGAGGTAGAGGGAAAAACAAAGACACATTTAGGAGATATTAAACAGACATTAATGACAGGATTTGGAGTCTGAATTTGGAGTTCTTCTGTAAGAACACACTGGCTTTTGAATTAAGCCATCCATCAGTGTGGTGTCTTCATAAGGAAATTAAGCAAAAGCTGCTTCATACGCATCTTCACACTAACAAAATTATAGATCATTACAACCCAGGAAACAGATCGCTGGCTGACAGATCAGTTGGGAGGAGAATTTCCCACAGCACTGACTACGGTCAAGGAAAGAATTAAAACATGTGCTAAAGTTCATCCATCCATCAGAGAAACAGAACTAAATAACCTCAGTGTGAGAGTAACTTAGTAGCTCCAAAGTTTTAATATATTTATCCTCTCCACCGTGCTGTTGACAGTGCCATCTATTATCCCTGATTTACGGGAGGGAGCTTGAACACATTTAGAGTAAGTTTCTAGTTCTTTTCTTTTGAGGGTTTGGGGCTATAGATCTGGACAGTGCAGTGAAGCATGGCACAGAGAGATCTGAACCATTCAGGTTCAACCAGCTCAGCCAGATTATGAGCAGGGCTTGTTAGCATGGGCTAATCCTAGTGCTGTGGGAATGCTGCCAACCCTGAAAGAGCATCCTGAACAACTGTGGGGTCATTTTCCTCATGGACATTCCACAGGATAATTTGAGATAGGAGAGCAGTGGCATCCACAGTGTAGATTCAAATATTTTTGCACTGGTTGCCCATCAGTTCTCCAGAATGCAACAAGACCAAATCCAGTTTTATGACTGCCTAATAGCAAAAGATAAAACTCTTGTGACAGTGTTAAAATAATAAGATAAAAAGAAGGTGATTATTTGGAAATTCCAGGTGACCCCACAGTGGTTGTGGGCACACCTGGCATTGGATTTCTGCAGTTTTCATAAGTTTAACAACTTAGCACAAATAGTTTCCAATTAGAAGAGCAGTTGGTTGGGTAATTTTCCCCTGGCTACTGCCCCATTGGAGTTGGTCCAGGGGCTTCTTTGTCCCATTTCTCATTGCATCCTTACAGATTCTATTTGGAAAACAAAATGTCCTTTCTGAAGGTCCTGTTGAAAATATGGCTAAACTGTATTTCAGGAATGTGTTAGAAGGTTAGTTTACCATTCTAAAATCTAAGACAAAAGGTAGAAAAAATACCAGGAGCTATATACAGTAATTTCATGATTATAAGCCGTACAATTCTGACTAAAATTTTGGTCCAAACCCGGAAGTGCAGCTTATATATGGACAAAGAACAAAAAGTTGCTGTTTTAGTTTGGAGGACAGGTGTCTGCTGAGAAAGGCAGGAGCTTCTCTTTGAAATGGAGAATGTAAGCCCCCTCCCTCCAAATTATTATAATTTTTAAATCAAGTGGCTTTCAGGCAAAGATATGGGAATTAGGAATAACAGTTCATTACTAGGGAAATTAAAATAGAAATACAATACTACAAAGAAACAAACTCCAAACCCTGACAAAGTCAGAGTACAACCTGACACCCCGTCAGGCAGGGTGTTGGCAGCAGTCCCATTCCATGGTGGCTGCATCCTCCTGCAGTGACAGATGTGGCTCAGTTGGAGCAGTGCTCCTGTACAAGGTGCAGTTTCCCTCCGGAGCTCCAGTGGTGATGTGGAGAAATCCGGTTTCCCTCTGGAGTTCAGTGGAGAAAGGGGCTCCCTTAGTGTCCCAAAACCTCTGTTTTTATCTTGGTAAGAAATGTTGGGCTCTTCCCCCTGGCTGGAGCAACTCCCAATGGGATGCAGTAATTTTATCAGTCCCACAGTGGGACTCAATGGCCATGAGCAGAAAATGACTGGCTGGAGGAAGGATGGGTTGTGAAAAGATAAAGAACACTGCCCTGCCTGGTTTCAATGGATGGCCCATTAGCAGAATATCTGCCACAGAGATAAGGATCACTGCCCCCACCCTCAACAGATGGTGATAGAACAGATACCTTTTATCACACTCTGTATTGTAACCCAACGCAGTTGCTGACACCCGGACATGCGGCTTATAATTGTGAAATTACTGGAACTATATATTAATTGTTTACAAGTCAACAAATATGTGAAAAATTTATAGAAAGCATCCATTATTCTAACGGATGGATGAGCTGTCTCCAAGGAGCTGGATGGAGAGTGCATTTGGCTTTAACTGGCTTGTCCATATCAATGGTGAGAGATGCATGTTCCCAGCTTCTTGCTGTAACTGGGCCTGAGACATGGAATCATGGAATGCGATGACTTTGAAGGGACCCACATGGATCACCAAGTTGTTTCTACAGATAGGGATTCCTGGGAAACTGAAGAAAAACTGGAGAAAAAATTGCTCAACTAGAAACACAGAAAATTCAATGACACCAAAACAAACAAAAAGCAAACAACTACTACATTTTCTCTTCTTTTTTAAAAAAACCTTGTGATTAACTCTAGACACAAACTCTAGAAAACCATTTCAGCAAACAACAACACATTAAACAGGAGTCAAACTTTACATTACAGCCCTTAGTGATCAACAACTGACTTGAGCATTAATGAACTAACTTTTCCATTAGGTAACAGCCAATAGATTGCTGCACTCTTATATTGTCTCTGTGTTCCAATGTCCTAGTTTTCTCCAACTGCTAATTTAAAATGCTTTTCACTGTTGCAAAGAGCGCAGTTAACTGCTATAGAACAATTTTATTGCCCTAAAACAGTCATATATTTGCATTCATTACTATGAGTCTTAAAACCTATTACTGATATAAAAGACAGGATAACAACATGAAGGGTTTGAAGGGCAGTAGATAATAGTCTGGAAAGGGTTCTGAAATGCCTGAAGTATCAGACATAAAAAAGCAATGATAAACAAGCTCATTATTTGTTAGTGATGGTTATGCTGGAAGGAACATTTTTTATATCATTTTTCTCCTTTTTAAAGTTTTATGGAGAATATATTTCAGTCCTAAGTTGAGTATAAATTAAAGATGTTTTACCCAGCTGTTCTGTTAAGAAATAGCAAGAACTAATGAGCTGTATAGTGGCAAAGCTGTTAAGGCAATCTGAAAGGACTCTATAGGGCAATCTCTGAAGTATAAAAGAGAGAAAAGTCCCCTCTCCATAGTCATTTACTCCTTCTCACACATTTGGGTCGAGCTCAGCTCCACACCACCTTGAGCTATATATGATCAGCAGAGGCAAAATCCTGTCTTGTCTGCTTTGCCAACCATAAAGGAAAAAATATTCCTGCAATGTGATGGGACAATCCTTAACTTCTAAATATTTTGGGAAGACAATTTTAGGTGAGTTTTTAGGTCTTGATTTTTAAAGTGCTGACCAGTTATTATGCTCAGAAACTTTTCTTAAAGATAGAGGTGAGCCACCCAGCTTCTCCAGAAATCAGGTCAGTGAGGGCATCTGGATGGTTGAGAAGCCGGCATTTAAAGACAATATTTCCCTAGAAGTATCTTTCCCCATATTGGCAGGTTTGAGATCATGTTTGATAGTCTGACACACATTGTTCTTCCTCGTCTTTAAATTTTCTTTCTCAAATATTAGCTGATTTTTTCTTTTAGCAATAACTACTCATGAAAGTGAGATTGCCACACAAACTGTTTTAAGTATAAACACCAACACAAAGAACAGTTGCAGGTGGACATTTTCATTGCAGAACAATTTCATTACTTTCTTTACTGGTCCCAGTGTGAAAGGTTGAATTCTGCTCACTTTATTTTCTCTAGCAGTTAAGATTAAGCAGTTTTCAAAGCTATTTCCTTTAACTGTTGCACAGCATTACTTCTCAATGGGTTGCAGCTTCAAAATCAATAACACAACCAATCCTTACATATTTCCAGGTTTTGAAATTGTAAATACTGAACAACTCCAGCCTCTCAGCTCCCTCTGGGGAGAAGTTGAAAATGCAAGTTTACCAGAGCAGCTCCTCTTGAAGGACGGTCTGTAGAGATGGGCAGAGCGAGATTTTGAATTACTCACCTCAAGTTTACATACCAAGACTTTTGCCATTATAAACCTAAATGGGACCAGGGGATTTATCAAATGGTTTTAAGGGTGTACTCCATTTCTATTCCCTTCCTGAAACATGAAGAAAAATTCACATTTTATGTGTGTATGTGTGGTTGGTTTTTCAAAATCTGATTTAGCTTAGCATGTTTGATTAATCTCCAAAGTTTCTACGGTACTTAACACAATTGGATCCAGATTGCATAAAATTATTAAATAGTATGCACTACATTTTCTCTTCATTGTTATTATCATTATCATTGTCATTATCATCATTCATATTAATATTGTTGCACTTTTCATTGTGATTAAAGCATCCTCATTTCAAAACAAAGTTCTATCAGCATAAAAACCTTATTAGGAAAGGATAAATATGTGCTTAGTTGGTGCTTGACCTAAATTTTAGACTCTCTTTATAGCTGATGAAGAGAAATTCACCTAGCCTTGTTTATAAATCCATATTAGATTATGGTGAATTTGTCCCCAGCAAGTTTAAAGACAGTAGTTTCCACTGTAGATGTTTCTGTTGGATGTCACCCACCAGTTTTAGGTGATGGTTTGTTTCCAAAGCACTTAGGTTCCTATTTTTTTTTTTTAATCCCCACATAAAACACACCCAAGACATTTTTTATAGTGTAAGCAGAATGCAGAAACCTGTTCCACTGAGATTTTGATTTCATAAACTCATATATTCTCATACATTATTAGTCTGTCACAGAATAGCCCTGTGAATCTGTAGTTCTACAATCAGCAATGAGGAAAGGAAGTTATGAAGGTCCTTCCTCTCCCACTAAAAGAAATATAATCATGCAGTGGAGATTATTGAGAATTATGGTGAAAGAGAGTAGACAGGTAAAAAAAAATAAGAGGAGTGAAGAAAAGCTAAAAAAGAAAGGAAAAAAGGAAAATAAAAAGAGAGGAGAGAAGAGAAAGGGAAAAAATAAAGGAAAAAATAAAAGAGGAAAAAGAAAAATAAATCACTGCATTGAATTTCCCTAGTAGTTTTTATTCAGTTGTGCTGGAGCATCTGAACCCACCAATCTGTACTATATTTTGAACACCTGGGGGTTTTCTTTGGCTTTATACATATGTCAAGACTGTTTTTTTAAAAACATTGACAGGACAAAGGAAAGCTAATTAAATACAGGTGGAACAGAAGAAAATACAGCCCAAAGCTTCCATAAATATTATCAAAGTTTGTATTACTTTAATGTTACAGTTGCTAGGGCATTTCTGTTTTCTCCAGACCTAACACTGATTTATTTATTTATTTTTTTAAACTGAAAATTAGTTTTGTTATTGCATAATGCTGAACAAAAGGCAGCAATGAATGGTGTTTATGAAACACCACAATTTTAATAGAAGCCAAGATGATCTCAGGTGAGTCCTCAGCTGATAATTTTGTGTTAAGAAATCTCACTGCAGCAATGATCAGGTTCAAATCATTACCTAACTCCTCTGAAAGGACAGAGTGTTTCAAAGAGATCCAAGCATTGCTAAGGAATCAGTCAGGCTCTCCAGACAGGGTACCAGGGGTTAAAGCTTGTGGGATGCAGTCATGCTATACAACGTGGTGGGACTGAGGCTAACACAGTCATAGATGGATCACCCAGTCTGCACACGGTGATTCCTCATAAATCATTATGAAAAATAGAGTGACTCTGCCAGTTCATAAATTCAAGGCAAGTGTCTATTTCCATAAGGCCCAAGCAGACAGGCAGTGTTAGGGATGCAAACATGCCACCGCCACATGCAGTAGTTAATGTGTTAGCATTTTAACAAATTGAGCCACTTCACTGGCCTATTTATCAGTTCAAGCTATTTAGAAATGTTGCTACCATATGTTGTCCATTGAAATGAATGCTAAACACTGCATTTATAAATGGTAATTTATGACTCATAAACGTCTCAGCTATTAGAGTCATTCTGCCACTGTGACTGGAATTGATAGCAGTTTCTGCGCTTCATGTTTTGTTTTTTTTTTCACTACCCTCATTTCAGGAATATCATTGATATTAAAGCTTTAGTGCCTCATAGAGGATGTTATTTAAAAGACTTTATGTATCAGAAAGAGGTTATTTTTGTGTGCTATCCACCCCATAATTGATTTCAGCTTTTAAGTAAATTTCTGGGACTAAATATTTTAAAAAGGTTCTCTAAAGTATGAGAAGTGATCAGTTTTCAGTTATAATAAACCTGGTTTAAAAAACAAATACAGCCTTTTTTAGCTTCCCTGCGAAACCTTTTCCCAGTCTATTGGGAAAACCTTGGTACAGATGAAGTGAGCATGAAGTTACATCCTCTTAAATCTCTCCATAAGTGCTCAAGCAGATTTGATTTTACTTAGCCTTGAAATTAACTTTCGGTGAAAATTCTTGACTGGATATTTTAACTATACATTTTGAAAATATTATCTCTCTGTTTCCTAGTGATAAATAGCTGTAGACAGTCTTGTTGAAAAGTGAATTTGTCAGAAAAGGTCATTTTTACCTGGAAGATTCAATGCAAGTTCCTAGGTGCTTTTAAGGCTGATTTTCAGAGCCTTTGGAGTGCCACTCCAAAGTGGATATAATCCGTAAGTTTCATGACCAGAAGTACAATTTTCTAACACAAAGAACATCTTGACAGGTCAGTCCGTTCTGTCCAACTCAGAGAGATCTTCACATGGCATCAATGTCTCTCAAAAGTAGACTAAAGGAGAAGCTCTTTTAGAGCTCTTTTAGACCAAATATTTGATTTTTAAATAGATCTAATTACACAGATGGAATTTCAGCTCTGGAAAACACTCTTATATATTTCTCATGTTTCTGTACAAATATCCAAAGGCATCCAAAGAAATTAAGAAGGTCTAGAAGGACTGTATCAAAACTTATCAGCTGTCTGCAAATATAAATCTCAGGAATGTGAGCACAGATACACAGCACACTACCCTTTCTGAAAATTTCCCTGGAATATAGAGATGATTTCTGTAGAGCTGCCTGTGTTAACTAGACTGATGAAATATGTATCATTGTGTGCCACCAGTCAGATTTGAAACATCCCTGATGAAGACACACTGCACTCACACAAACAGTTATGTTTTAGTGCTCAAAGATGGATTTTGTAAAGAACATAATCCCCAGTCAACATGAGCCAAGCAATAGTAATGCAAATCCTCCAACCAGCATCTTGGTGTGGGAACATGATTTACACCTTGGTGTTAAGTGTGATTTGGGGACATTATCTATTTAAAAACTTCTGAAGAGCTATTCATGCTAATCCTGCTTTGTTTTCCTGGCTGCTAGGCAGGCTGGGTTAAAATGGATAAAAAAGGTTTTACCTTTTTTCTCCTCCTTCAGTATGGCCCTTGTGACTACAGACAAGGCTTTTGGCCCACCATATTTTATTCTTCTGTGGAATGGAAAAAATTTATCCTTCTCAGAGGGTTTGTAATGGGAAAAAAACTATACTTCAGTGTGGAATACCCAAATGGTATGACTGTGATGCTCAAGGCAAAGGATGGAAGAAAATCATTCAACATAAAGTACAGTAATTTCACGAATACAAGCCGCACCAATTTGACCAAAATTTTGGTGGAAACCCAGAAGTGCGGCTAATATTCCGGGGCGGCTAATCTATTAACAAAATTCTAAAAGCTGCCAACACGGAAGTGAGAGCCCGCGGCAGCCCCAAGCCAAGCTGGAGCCCGGCCGGCCCCGGCAGAGGTGGGAAAGCCTGGCAGAGGCGGGGCCAGCAGTGTGGGGGGCGGGCGGCAGAGCCTGAGCCAGCAGGGCGGGGGAGCCCGGGAGAACTGGGGCTAGCAGTGCAGGGGAGCATGGCAGAAGCAGGAAGGCCGGCGGGTGGGGCTGCCTGGCAGCGGGGGAAGCCCAGCATAATCGGGGCCAGCAGCGTGGGGGAGCCCGGCGGTGCGGGGGCCTGCAGTGCCGGCCAGGGCGAGGAAACGCGGCGGCGGTGCAGACGGGAGGGGGCGGCCGGCGAGCGTGGTGGCGGCGGCGGCAGCCCTGCCGGCGGGGCGAGCGAAAGCGGCGCTCGCGAAAGCGCCGCTCGGCGAGCGAAAGCGCCGCCGCTCGCGAAAGCGCCGCCGCGAGCCGCGAGCCGCGAGCCGCGAACCGCGAGCCGCGAACCGCGAGCCGCGAACCGCGAGCCGCGAACCGCGAGCCGCGAGCCGCGAACGCGCCGCCGCGAGCCGCGAACCGCGAGCCGCGAACCGCGAGCCGCGAACCGCGAGCCGCGAGCCGCGAACCGCGAACCGCGAAAGCGCCACCGCGAGCCGCGAACCGCGAGCCGCGAACCGCGAGCCGCGAGCCGCGAACCGCGAACCGCGAGCCGCGAACCGCGAGCCGCGAGCCGCGAGCCGCGAACCGCGAAAGCGCCACCGCGAGCCGCGAACCGCGAGCCGCGAACCGCGAGCCGCGAACCGCGAGCCGCGAACCGCGAGCCGCGAACCGCGAGCCGCGAGCCGCGAGCCGCGAGCCGCGAAAGCGCCGCCGCGAACCGCGAGCCGCGAGCCGCGAAAGCGCCGCCGCGAGCCGCGAACCGCGAGCCGCGAAAGCGCCGCCGCGAGCCGCGAGCCGCGAAAGCGCCGCGGGGCGGGCGCGGGGCGAGCGAAAGCGGCAGCGGGGCGGTGCTGACGGGAGAGGGGGGCCAGCGAGCCCGGCGGCGGCGGCAGCAGCACCACCCGGCCAGCCCCGCCGAGCCGTGGCGCTGAGTTGGGCCACCCGGCCCCGTCGGCAACCATGAGCGGGCCGAGCCTTCCTGGCCCCGCCCCGAGCCAGTAAAGCCCGCTATGCCGCGATCCTGTTACTAATTGGCCAATTTGTGAAAGCTGCGCACGGATTCTCGCGACGAACGAAAGTGCGGCTAATATTCGGGGTGCGGCTTATCTATTGACAAAGACAGCAACATTGTCGAGGCACCGGGGGTGCGGCTTATAATCCGTGCGGCTTGTATTCGTGAAACTACTGTAATCAGAATTTTAGGTCAGATATTAATCTCAGCACAAACCTAGTTCTCAGCTTGAGGAGTGTTGATAGTATTGTGTGAAAAAACACCTACCTCAGGATCTTGAAATCTCTTTTCATGTCTAGAATAATACCTTCAAGTAGCCTCTATTATTACAACGAAATTAAAAAAGACGGTATCTGTTCTTTGGGGTTGCAAGTACAGAGGATGTTGAAAAACAGCCTTCATTAAAGACAGGATGTATGGAACAGATAACATGAAAAGCAGCTATTAAATGGATTTGTTATCAGTGGCAATAATACTAAGATGTCCTATTACAATAGTTACAAGGAAACTTCTTTGAATTATCTTCTGCAAACATTAATTTAATCTAAAAATTAAAACTCTGCAAACCACAAAAAAAAAAAAAAAAAAAAAATCAGTGGAATGCAAGGAAACAAAGTCACTTACTTGTCACTCTGACATTCAGAATGCAAAATCCAGAGCAGAGAGCAAGGCTGGACCTCCCTCCTGCCCAATTTCAACAGGTATTTTGGGATATTATATGTTGAGCTTCTGGCTTGTGCTGTGAGTGTTATGGCTTTTACAGCTGACGTGGGGTGCTGTGTGGTCAGAAGATGAGTGAGAGTGTTGAAGGAAATAGATATGGTACCAAACAGTTCTATTTTCTCTTTTAAATGTTGTTAATTGTGCTGTGAAAATGCCAGTTTGGGGTTGTCTCTCAAGCTTTTTTGGGAAATCTTTCTGTTTCCACCCTCATATGGAAGTAAATTGATTTTTTGAGTTCCAACAGAAAAAAAAGTAAAATGTTGTGATTCCCATTGAAATGGTTCCTCTAGAGCCTATGTTTTATTTATTTTTTTAAATTCAAAACAACATCTGTTTGTTTGTTTGTTTTACTGCTTGTGAAATGCCAAAATAATTTGTCTATTTATTTTGCAAAGGCCAAATTAAATTCAGACTTGAGAGCCTGACTTTCAGAAGTGCAGGTCACTTGCTGCTCTGGCTAAAGTTAAAATCACATTCATGAACTCAACACCTCTGACTCATGAAAATGTTACTTAGAAATATTTGACTTTGTTTTAATAAGTCCATTAAAATATTTGCATCCAGGGACTGAAAAGGAAGAAAAAAAACACTTTGTAGAGAATAAGTTAGAATTCTGGTCTGTTATTTGTTGCTAAATTTGAACATCAATCCTTTACAGTGTCATTTTCATTCAAAATCAATAAAAATTAAAACCAACAGATGGCAGATGTTAAAGAATATTTTCTGGCAAAGAAATTGATTTTTGTCTGAATAGAAAATTTGAGGATCTTATTTATTTTACTTTTAACTTGGACCTGCTTTTAGTTTCTGCTGCAACTACCTTTTCTGTGCCTACCATTCATGTGTGTGAAGACAAAAGATCATTGCTCTATTATTGAAATGAGGTAAATTAGTTAATTAGTAATAGTAATTCCAATACAAATTGGAATTTTTTTTTTTTTACTCAATATTTTATACTTATTCTTCCAGTGGTAATACCACATAAAAAATACAGAGAACAAATTAGATATTAGGTTTTCAAAGTGAAATTGTTTATTTCTGTGCAAGGTATCAAGGGATTAAATACACACAGTTTGAGTATGCTACATTGACTTGTGACGTCTAATAAAGTCAATGGGGAGAAGTGGGCATTTGAAAAGAATGATTAATTTGATCCATCTTCAGTGTCCTGAGACCATGAGGTGAACTGTGCCCTAGTCTGACATTCCTAAAATGACAGCAAAGGGAGCCTAAAGTGTCTAACACAACCATATGATCTTGAGTTTATTTTTTTTCCTTTTTATATACTAAATCCCAAAAAGAAAGATGTTTCACATCTTTGATGATTCTCCCAATAGTCATAAGTAACAGGAGAATCCAGGGGAACACTGAAAAAAACCACACTTCCTTGAGAATGATAAAAATCCATGAAATCTCAATGACAGGATCACAGAAAGGTTTGAGTTGGAAAGGATTTTAAAGATCATTTCATTCCAAACTCATGCTGTGGGCAGGGATACTTTCTCAGGTTTCTCCAAACTTGGATCTGAATACTTCCAGGGATGGGACATTTGGATTTTCTGGACAACCTGTCCCAGTGTCCTACCACTCTCACAGTACAGAATCTCACTTTAAAATTACTAGAAAAACAAATAAATAACAAAATAATAATAGCAACAAAAACAAACATTAAGTGACATGAGTGGAATGCAAGTGTCAGTGAGTTTTTCTTGAAATATTGCTCCTCAACAGTTTTGTAGATAGGTATAAGCTTCAGGGCATCTGTTGTGGTAGAGCCATTCACAAAACTGGAAATAGTACAGTCAGCTCAGAAAAGAGGAGCCCACTCAAACCTCAAACTGGGTTGTAACAGCTTCTGAATTTTATTGCCAACTCCACAGGGAACCTCTGAGTTATTGACAATTTTAGGGTATGCACAAAGGCTTCTAAATATGGATTTATAAGTTTAATTTTAGGGATTTTTTTTCATCCTGTGTTTTGGATCCCAGCAGGATATAGTACTGACTTTCTTTCCACAACCAACAGAATGAAGTCTTTTTTTATCTTTCATGTAAAGAATTGACTAAAGAATGGTGGTAAATATTTTCTGTTATTAATGTTAATTTCCCAATATGATTATTCACTATAATAGTCTTAATGAATGGCAAGAAACTGTGGCAGCCAGAAAATGAAAGAGAACACATTGTTATATCTTTTCAAGAACTGCTATCTGATATTGGAATGACTGAAATTATCAATTTTCAAAAGCTGTGTCTGTGTTCCAAGGTGACACCAAATATCAAAAGCATCAAGGCAAAGATCTGTCCCACATCAGTTTGTCTCTGGGGCAAATACTGAAGCTTTCTGCATTCTGTTTGAAGCATCCCTTAACAGTCATACGAATAATCATTCTATTCCACCTGGCCTTTGTCACCAACAATTACTGGAAACCAGAAACCCAGGCATGGGCTACAAGACAAGGTAGAGACTTTCCTCAAAGAATCAAACTCTGTAGACAGCTTAGAAACTTCAGTGCCTGCAATTCTTTGAGCTAGATATTTGTATTTAATAGAGAGATAGATTCTGCAGAACTTTGTGAAACCTAGTCTCTCCTTGAGCTGATATCAACCTGTAACACCCAACCTTAAATAAGTGTTGTGCAAAGCTGAAATTACTCTTGCTTCTCCAAAAATCAGCCTCTGGCAGGCTCTTTTGATACCCATAATTCTTGCATTAAAATATAAGGTAGAAATCTTCCCACTCTTGCTTCTCCATGTCACAGCTTTACAGATCTCTGCCCTAGTTTCCCTCAAGTGGAATTTTTCAGGCTGGAGATCCCAAAGTATCTCAGTCATTCCACATGTAAAACACATTTTCCTCCTTCCACCACTGATCTCTGACCATCCTTGTCTGACACACTGAAAACTGAAATTTTGGGACATGGACTCTATGCTGATAATCCAGCCCGATTCCAGGGGTTCTTTCTATCCAAGTCAAGTCAGTGCTAATCTATTCCTGGTGGCTGACAGGATTTTCACTGCAGATCTTTTCAGTTCAAGGATTGCTATTACACTCACTGGAAAATTATTTCACAGGTAAGTATGCCTCTGAATCAGAGTTGTCTCCCTGAAAGTTCATTAATCTAATTTGCTTCACTTCAATAAGAAAAGCTGAGAGAGAAAAAGGAAACAACCCTATGAAATAAAATTGAAATCATCCTACTGGTTATAGCCTTTTTGGTTATAACCTTGTCTCTCCATCAATGGGAGAGTGAGAGACTGAATTGGTTTTTTTCCACACACAAGATGTGTGCTCTTTCTTGGGGTTTGATGTCATATCAGATAAAAAAAATGTTTCCTCAAGTCCTTTGGTTCTTTCTTGTTTGGCTAAGGAAAAATCATTCTGTCTCAGCCACAGTGGGGCATCTCTATTTGCAATCTTGTTGTTATAGCTTAGTTTGATTGCCAAATACAAAAACTAGTAACAGAGCAGCCTGTCATGGTATAGATGCACTGGTGCTGTGTTCATCTACACTGGCAGATGGTTAGAGAGCACACCAATAAATGTAGAGATAAAAGAGTGATTAATTTTGGCTCAGAAGGTGCAATAATGAAGGAGGCCATAAAAGAGAGAGGTTTACATGGGAACACATAATTTTCTTTATGGCCCTTTGGCTTTCTTTGCAATTGCAAAGTTCACACAAACTTCTGAGCACAAATTGTAGATTCATAGGTGCTTGGAAGGGACTATTGGAACTCTTTAGTTCAAACTACCTCTCAAAGAATAAGCAATTAGATGAGATTCCACAGTGCATTGTATAGTCAAGCTTTGAACATCCCCAAAAAAGGAGATTTCACGCAGACAACCTCCTAAAACGCTTCACCACCCTTACCACCATCAAGATTTTTTTCCAAATATGTAGCCAAAATTTCCCACCTCTAACTTTCACCAGCATGTCCAGCTTCCCTGCACACAGGTAGCTTCAGACAGCAATAAGATGCAGCTTGTTCTTCTCTTAAAGTGAAACTTCCACCTTCTCTTATGTTCTCACAAGTTCTGTCCCCCTCATCATCTCCTGCTCATGCAACCCTGAGAGATGCTGGCCACCTTCACTGCCCAGGAACACTGCACTGACTCCTGCTCAGCCTTTTGGCCATCACAATTCCCAACTATTTTTTGGCAAAATGCATCCTATTCACTCAGTTCTCCCATCCTAAAACAATAAATAGACTGGGACAGATTGCTCCCACAAGCAGATTGTTTTCCTCCATAAACTGTAGAGGGAATCTTGAATGATTAGCTCAAGTGTAGTTATTGATACTGAAAATATCTAAACTTCACAATTTCTGCACTTGATTGACAAAAAGTCAATTCTGCGGAAAAATGTTAATAATATTAAATTAGAATTATGGAGAGGTATCATAGAGGGATGTCAAGGAGCAAGAATACATAAAAACATAAGGAAAGATTTCCCTCCTCCTTGGGCTCTTGCTTAGATTTATCTATGAACGTTAAATTGCTTCCTAGGAACTTCACACAGGGCTAAGATTCCAAGAAGAATAGTTTATCTTGCCTGCTGTTTGACCATTTTATGCCAGGCTTGTAAATAAAACAAATTACACTTAGAATACATATAAATTCCTTACCGGGGATTTCTTTTTTATTCCCCTTAGGAAACATACATGTTTATGTGACACTGACATCAAACTAAACAGTGAAATAAGGAGGTATAGTGAAACAATATTTTAATTTCCTTTTAACTTCAGTTTCCCCTCCCCATTTTCCTGCATTTATTGCAAACTTCTTTCTTTTTTCCCAGATCTTGGCTGTGAACCAAAGAGGAGTGCACTGAGGAAAGACAGCCCACTTCCTATTGAAAGCAGCTGGTTTAAAAACAGTCAGACAATTTGCTATCAAAAAACATCCACCCGACACTTCTGTGAAGTTCATTTTGTTTCATTCAAAATCACTCTGTAATTTCACAGTGGTGTAGTGATAATGGCAGAACAATAACCTTTTAAAATATTCAGCAGGTTCCTACCTAGTGAAAAAAAAATCTTAAACATCAGTTAAAGAAATAGGCATATATTTTCTGGGAAAGATTTTTCCTCCATCTGTTCAGATGGTGCATTTTCCAACTAAACTATCACCAAGCTTGGTATCTTAGGGGAAAGAAAAACCTGTATTTTAAAAAATAAGTTAAAAATCCCCATCACTTTGTGACTTACTGAACTGGGAAACAGATGATTCTGCTTAACACAGAAGAGCTACGTGGGATGTGTCAGCTTTGCAGCACAGTGGTCACTTCACTTTGGATTAAGGCACTTTTTTTCTTACTTCTTAATGTAGAATGAGAACAGAAGTAATAGAGCTCACCCTTAGTCATGACAAAATCGCAGAGAATGGAAACTTTTACACAGCTCAGTTAGAGCAGGATGAATAATAGGGACAGACAGAGGAGTGGAAACAAGGTCACAGAGGAGCTGTCATTGTCACAGATGTGTTTGCAGCAGTGCTAGAGTCAGTCCTGGAGTGAAGGACAAACAGAACAGCAGAACAAACAGCCCATTCTAGGATGATGTCTGTAGGAATACTGCTCAGCAAACACCCCAGGAACCCATCTGGAAGGGACTGGTAGCTTTCCATTAGCTCAGTGGACACAGTAATACCCAGGAAAAGTAAGGGACAACAGCACAAAGTCCCTGACCCACAAATGTAACTAAACTCTGCATTGACAGAGGAATTTAGCAGCACCAGAACCTCGATCTCCAGCAAAAGTATTTGGAGCTTTGGTATTCAAAATTAGGTTAATTATCCAATATTTATTCTATAAGCAGGAACAAAAAAAAAAAATCTGTGGAAATGTTTTGTCTTGTTTAAAGACAGACATATGGGATGGGTCAAACAATAAGCCTGTTGGCATATTGAGTCTCCTCAGCTGGATGAAAGGGATCCAGCCCAGTAAATAGGTCTAGTTTGAGCAGCCTGGTCTAGAGCAAGGTGTCCCTGTCCATGGTAGAGGGGTTGAAATGAGATGAAATTTAAGGGCACTTCCAGCTCAAACTGTTCTATGATTCTGTGAAGCTATGGTGAACCAGACATGTGAATATTCAGCTGATTTACAGCAGCCAAAACCTTGGTTTCCCCTGAGTCTCAGTGTCCCAGAGGGTTGTGCAGCCCTTCAGAAGGGGCTGGGCAGGCTGGAGAGATGGGCAGAGAGGAACCTGCTGGAATTCAGCAGAGCAGAGGCAGGACCTGCACCTGGGCAGGAACAAGCCCAGGCTCCAGCAGAGGCTGGGGGTGATGTGCTGGAGCAGCTCTGAGGAGAAGGAGCTGGGGAAAGAGGGAAACAGGCTGTCCATGAGTCAGCAGTGCCCTGGGGCCAAGAGGGACAGTGGGATCCGGGGGGCAGCAGGGCAGGGAGGGGATCCTGCCCCTCTGCCCAGCCCTGTGAGCCTCCTGCAGTTCTGTGTCCAGCTCTGGGCTCCTGGGACAGGGAGACAGGGAGCTCCTGGAGTGAGTCCAGAGGGCTGCAAAGGCGATGAAGGGACTGGAGCATTTCCCTGCCCAGGAAAGGCTGAGGGAGCTGGGGCTGTCCAGCCTGGAGAGGAGCCCCAGCCGAGAGGGGACCCCATCCCTGGGTGTCCCTGTGTGCAGGGAGGGCAGAGCAGGACCGAGGCTCTGCTCCAGGACCCAGCCATGGCACCAGAGGAGCAGGCAGGGACTGATCCCAGGAATTTCTACCTGGGCATGAGGCAGAACTTCTGTCCTGGGCAGCAACTGAGCCCTGAGACAGATTGTGCAGAGAGGGGATGGAGTCTCCCCCACTGGGGATATTCCAGACCCCTCTGGACACAATCCTGTGCCCTGTGCTCTGGGATGGCCCTGCTGGAACAGGGAGGTGGGACCAGATCATCCACTGTGGTCCCTTCCAACCTCAACCCATTCTGGGATTCTGTGATGCTGCAATTCTCATGAGTGCTCTTGGTCTGTGTTTGCTTAGACTTTGAGAGTGAGCTGTTTTGTGAGGGTTAATTCCTAAGCCTTTTGAGAAACTGCAGGTTTCACCCATGGTTTAAATGATTGGATCAAACAAACCTCCACAGGGAGGAGATATTTCCTCCCTGTCCAGAAAATCAGAGGGGATCCAACACTTTATTCCATATGGGAATCTGTACCTTTGTGATCTGCCAACTTAAATGCATTTTTAGAGCTCTTCATAGTGGCTTTAAGTCACCCATAGGAAATTAATTAAGGTTTGGGCAGGATGCTAATGCTTAGTATTCAGTGAAAGTGCATCTTCAGAGCTGTAAGAAATGTCTGCACTAACAGAATGATATTCTTTCTGCACCTCAGCTGGCCCACTCAGATCTGGCTAAGGTACCATCATGTTATGTGCCTCTTTTACTTCGTGCATTGTCTCATTAGATGTATTCTTAATGATGCCCCTGGCAGTCTATGGTTTGGCATCTGGATTCTTCTGAAGGCTCAGTGCTAACTGTACATCTAAAACACAGCCACTAACTAACTAAAAATAATTTTTAAATTCTCAAATTTCCACTATTTTGAACAAACTTACTGGATTTTTCTTTTCCTCTTTGTTGGCAAACAAAATAATATATTTGTGAAAGAAGTTCCAAAAGAACTACTTTAACTTTGCTTTGTACTTCATATCACTCTTTGCTGTTTATTTAACCTTTGCATTTAATTTCCCTCCTTAAACCTTTCTTTATCTTTCAGCCATGCCTCATACATATTACTTTCCTACCCCTCCCATTAAACCCCATCCTGAAACCCTCAAAGCTGAGCGGACAGCTTTAATTTCAATTTGCATTGATTTCCTTTTATAATAATAAACCACCCACAAACACAGGCAAACTTTTGATTTGATTTAAAGCCAGCTTTCTGATGTGTCTCCAGCTTTGCCTCCTGACTTTCTGTCTGTGCAGATGTAAATTATTCAGCGAGGGGTGTTGTAGACATGCCTCCTTTATTAACATCAGTGGGACTTGTGAGGCTGAAGGAAAATCTACCCTCCCCACAGGCATCTCATGTTGGAAATTTACACTTTATGGCTGTGTAGAGGGACCATATATCACCCCACTCTTCATAACTGTTATTCACTCTCTGGAAGAAAAAAAAAAAAAACAAAAGAGAAAAAAAAGAAAAAAAGAGAAAAAAAAAGGAGAAGAGGAAAGCTGTGGTTTTCTTTACATAATACATACCCTTTTCTAAATTAAAAGGAAAAAGAACACAAAAATAGAAGTTTGCCACTCAGTACAGTCGAAACATGAAAGGAAAGTAAGTTCCCAAAAGTGAGTGCAATTTGTGATGCAGTAATTAATCACACAGTTTCTTACTGTCTGCGTAGTACCTACTGAGTGATTTTGTAAAACATGATTTGCCCAGATATGATCCAGTTGGTGCCTCGTTGCCTTTCCTAGATTTTACTGCAGAGTGGATTTTTAGTCAAGACACCGACAGCCCACAACCAGAATATTGTGTGATCCACACTGAAGCATTATTTGGCCCATGGGCAGAATAGTATCATCATTGTTGCAAAGCACAGAATAATAAGGCAGAGACATATACTAACAGTTTGGGATAGCCAGATTCATCTGATTCATTTTAATGAGCAACTAGGCCAGCAAAGCAAACCCAACCATCTGTGCTGCAAAGACACTGAATGCTGGAATTTTCTTCCCCTTCATCGTCATATTGCTATATCAGCACATGTGCTAACTTCAAACCTTTCCCATAACACATGTGCTCCAATTGCAATCATTTGGATGCAATTTGGTTTATGCTTCCATTTCCCCCCTGTTGATACGAGCGGGGCGGTTGCTGTTGCCGTTGGAAATGCTTTGACATCTCTGTCTCCATTTCTTAATGTTCTTCTGTGTGACCTTGTCCAATCAAATCTAACAGGTACTGGCACAAGCTTTTGTGCCTTGATCTGAAAATAAGCACAATTATGTGCTAGTTGTTTTGTGAGTGGTAATTGATGGTGCTTAAAAAACATGCATAAATTTCCCAACGAGGTAAACAAACAGGCAGGATCCTTGGTGCAGGATGTGAAAGTGCAGGAAAAGGCATCTTACATGTTCTTTCATTGAATATTAAACTACTCAGCTTGAATTGAAGCCAGGTGACCTGCAAGAAAATGCAAGCAAATAAAAAGATCCTGATCTCATAGAAGAAACCAACAGCAGCCTGAGAGTTGGCAGCTCTTTCAGTCATTATTGTCTTTTAATGGATATTAAAAATTTAAAAACTCAGCTCATTTCCACCAGTTCTGGCCTTCAGCTAGTGCTGCTTCATCTTAGGATTCCTTTGCAGTTGTAAAGAGGGAGGGAAAAAGTCACTTCAGAATCACCAGGACAATGTACTCCATCCAAGACATGACAGACTCTGCTCACTGCACTGTCCCTCCCTCCTTTCCCATGGAAAGAACATGGGGTATTGAAGCTCATATTGTCTCATACCTCACTGAAGACCTTTACCTCTGCAAGATGTGTGCAGAGGCATGAACACCCACTCAGGAATGTCACCACAAGCATGCAGCATCTAAGAAGGCAGACACTTTACTTGGCAGTGCAGGCAGTGTGACCTTTAGAGCTGGACACTCACACCAGTGAGTCCTACCTGACAGAAACCTTTATTAATGAAGCTCCCCTGCTTTAGAGGCATAAACAAGTGCTTGTGTGTGGCTTTTCACCCCTCTGAGTGGATACATCAGCTCAACTGACACTAACTCAGGGATTTCTCCTATTGCTCGAGGCTGCCATAACCCTATTATTAAAATTATTATTGGCTTAAAACGAGGTGTGTGGAACAGTGTTGGATGCACTGATTCATGATAATTGTGATAGCACCACTTCTCTCTGCAGAGCCAGAGGCGTTGGGAGCTGATATTTGTTCCATTAACAAGCAAGGATGTTACAATGCTACCAGGTGAAGCATATTGCAGGTGTTAAATGACTTGAGTGAACAGAGAACAGTGTCAATAGTTGAATAATTTTGATTATTAGCTTGTTCAGTTGAAGGTGGCAGGATAAAAAGCCTGCGTGAGGGAATTATATGGTGGGGAAAAGAGGAAACCTAGATAATGGACAAAATGTGGTCATGTTTAAAAATAATGACAACATTATGTCTTTGTGCTCCTTCTGTGGTGAGAGGATTAGGCTGTAACATTCACATGGATATGGCAATGCTGTGTGAGAAGTTTTAGGGAACATCCATAATTTAATTCATGTTTCCAGAAGTCTCTCTACACTTATTCTGACATGAATTTTTCTGCTAACTTACTAACCTACTGCCTTGGTTTCTGTTAGATAAAGCAGAGCTGTCTTCTGCATTTGTTGAACACCAGCTGTGGTCTTGCATGCCTTTTACAGAACCTTTTTCTTCACTTCTATAAGTTATTTTACTCATGCCACTCTGAAATTTTAACTGAAAAATAATTGTTGATGGGTTCTTTGTTTGTGTGTTTGTTTTTGCTTTTTTTTTTTTGTAGAAAAACATTGGGTAATAGATTAGTGGTTAATTAGTAATTAATAGATGTTAAGGTATAAAAACATTGAAAAAACTTTATCATCTATTTTCCTCTGTGCCATCAGCCAGGTAAGTTTTGGATACAAATAAATATTTTAAACAGAGAAGCCTGAAATGAGGTGTTCCAGGATAATCCTTTGTTCTCCCACCTAGACCTGGATGAAACCTCAGTGATAAACTCCCCACCAACCCCTCCAAAACTGGCTTGTCTGAACTAGCTGAAAATAGACTCCTGAGCAAAAAATGACAATTCTCAAAGAAATCCACAATATGTTGTTTTATTGAGAGAATTGAAATGTTTCATTTAACCACAACAGATTAGACACCTGAACAGAGATGTCTAAATTAATTTTAAAATGTTGGACTGTCTGACATCTGCATGATCCTGAAAGATGCAGCCCAGGAGCCTCTGGAGACCAACACCTCTGCAAAGTGACAGCTGGGGCTGGGTGGGGAAGCCCAGAGTTTGCAGAAGGACAGGAGAAACACAAGATTTTGCAGCATAATATCATCCAGAGAATCGAAGTGATTGGTTTCACAACACCCTTTTTATTTCTTGTTATTCTTTTTGTGGTTTTTTTTTTTTTTTTTTCCCTGCATCATGAAACTAATATATAAAGAAAAATACAAAAAGTGAAACACTTCTCTGCATTTGAAGTTGCTGAAGAATTCTGTCGTGCACAAGGGTATTTTGGGGGCTGAGCAGAAAAAAACCTTCCATCTCTCCCTGCCTTCCAAAATCAAACAGAACCAAATATTTTCATTTCCTCTCCCCTACCCAAATATTTGCAGTTTATTTTTCACTTAGGGTGAAAATTGCCTAAGACCCAAAACATTGTTTAATGAACTTGTGGCAGAAGTGACAAATCCACAGCAGAGTAAGCCAGTAATTTAGCTGAATATATGGCGGATAAAAATTAATTCCAATAAGGATTTATATAGCTACAGTATTATTAAAAGTTTATAACTGTTTGCAAATTGGCATCATTAATGAAAATTAATGTGGGTACATGCACTTAAGTATTTCACCCCTTAATGAGGAAATGGACAGTGATGTGAAATACTACTAATAATTAATACTAATATTTTCTAAGACAAATAGCACGTCCAAGGCTTTGCCAAGAGAAGAAAATACAATTATCCAGCCTGTATGTGGTGCCCATGAGTTAGCATTTTAGCCAGAGTTGTTTAGAATAACCCCTGAGAATAACACATATATCAGAAAGAGATCCCATACCACAGAAAAAGCAGTGACGAGGCTGAAACTGAGGCAAAAGTTTCTAACATGTCGTGTTGGACATTTAATTTGCTAACTGTAATTCACACTTGCATTTGAAAATACAAATCATATAATTTCCCTCTCACTTATGGTAAAAAATAGATGTACAGGCACGGGTAAGATGCTTTAGCAGAAAGGTTGCAAAACTGTCAGGGCAAGAGGCATCAAAGGGCCTGAAGGTCCTGTAGGTAGATGTGCAGCAACAGTAAAAGCTGGAATTCCATGTCAGCTACCTGGGATCCCTGCACAGTGCATTCAGATCTGCTCCATATCAAAGGCACCCTACATGCTTGGTTGAGAAGCATGAAAGACAAGAATATAGCTTTGAGATCTTATCTTTTTCTGAATCTTAGACACTTTGCTCAGTGTTTAGAATGTACCACAGCACTTCACAGTTACACTCCCAAATATTTCTCTGGAACATATTTATTTACAACAATTTTTTTTTTTTAATGGCATTAGAAATCTTTTTGTGACATTCATGTCAAATTTTGGAGATTCACGTAAGCCCTTAAAAATGAGTGGTCCAATTTTAATTTCTTTCTTTTATTTTTTTTCTCATAATATTTCAAATGCCATCTCCATCTTCCTGGGAGAGCGTGATAACAAAGAGAATAAGAGGAGAGTTTTTATCAGTTGGATGAAATAAAGAATCAAGAGTAAGAACTAGAGTCTATTTTTAGTTGAACTTTCAAGCATATACCCATGTACTCAGATTTTTTTCCTTTTCTTTGAGTCCAATTAATTAATCTTTAATTCATGCCTATAAAACTAAAATTATTTCAGAGCAGAGAATGTGTATACCTCATTTGTAAAATACCAAGTAGGATAATTCCTTTTTTTGCATTAAGAAGGGCAGTTGCACATTCCTGGTGCCCTGTTGAAGCTTTGTCACTTAGCACAAAAAATTTTCAAGATTCCTTAGATGTAAGGAGGGAAAATAGATTAAATTCCTGCAGGGAGGAATTGAACATAGCTTTCCCAGTCCTGGAGGGCTTCTATAACCATGGTGTTACTGTTATAAAGACAGTTTCTATCATTACATTTTCAATCTCACTCTCTGGAGGGAAGCTAGATGAAAGACTTACAGAATGTAACTTGGATTCACTGTATGTACTCTTCTGAAATACAGCCGTGAGATCCAGGGATTTTATTTTGTTCTTATTTATTCTGTTCTGGGCTACGAGTCCACCCACAGATTAAATTGCTTTTATCAATTATGTCTCGGGGTGACATAATGAGAATTAATTGCTATTTGTAAATTGCAGTGATCTTTGCTATAAATTCCACTGCATATGCGAGGTCTTTTATTGATGTAACTTGTTTGACCATTTTCAGGCATTACGTGGAGTAACTGGAAGTTAACTCCCTTGGGAGTTAATTTACCTTTCCTCTATCCAATGTACCTTGCATTCAGAAAAATATCTAACCACTCTTTTCTACCATTTCTGCTCTTAAAATTGATTGGGAATTTATACATAGGATTGCTCAAGTTTCCTTACAAGCTGGAGACAAATCTTGCAGTTAAGATTTCTAGTGAAACATTGCATTTTTCATCGACTCTCCATTATTTCTTCTTTTACACCCAAAGCATTTTTAAAGAGCAAGTTTAAAGCATGGTTGTAGAGATGTATGGCACCTTTTGCCTTGTCCTTGTTGTATATGATTAAATTAATGCAATGAAATGAATTAATTTGCCCTGACTATTAAATACCACCAAAGAACTAAATTTTTCTATCTGTCTTCCTCTGCCTTTGTGTTCTGAGTTTTGCCCCTCTTCATGATGACTCACTCTGGTAGATTTTTTTCCCAAGGGATGTTTGTGTAGTAGGTAAGTGATTTTATTTCGGATCCTGGTTAGAAGGTCACCTTTTCTCTGTTTACTTTACTTTGCAGAGGTGAATTCATCTTTGTACTCAAAACCCCTTCCCAGCATCCCTCCTGTTAGCTCTTATATCCTGCTATGTTATTACCAAAATAGTCTGACTTGGAATATTGTATTAATTGCATCTACTTTTGGACATCCAGCTTATAGATGTTTCCATCTGGGGGTCTTATAATGCATTGTTTTGAGTTTTTTTTATTAAAGCCCCAAACAAAACCAAACAACAACAACAGCAACGGAAACCCAACAAATAAAAACAAAAACCAAAAAACAAACAAAAAAAAAAGCCCAACAAAACCCTGCCAAAACTATAGAAAGAAATTTATAAAGGAAAATGTATATTTAGGTTAGCATATTTTTTTTTTTACTATGAGGGTAATGAGACACTGTTATACGTTAGTCAAAGAAGCTGTGGCTGCCCCTGGATCCCTGGCAGCATCCAAGGCCAGGCTGGGCAGGGCTTGGAGCAGCCTGGGACAGTGGAAGATGTCCCTGCCCATGGCATGGGTTTGGAACTGGAGGAGCTTTAGGGACTTTTCCAACCCAAACCAGCTCATGATGCTGTGGTTCTGTGAAACTGACAATTTTAGAATGAAGTTTATCTCATCTGGAATAAAAATATTAAATGTAGGACAGAAGAGTCTCAATTTAAAGAACTTTTTTTTTTTTTATTTTCCATGGAGAGACAGTGATGAGTATCTCAGACAGAGACATCTGTATTGTAACTGTCTAAGGCTAAGAAGATGAATTCCATCCAGAAAAGAGAACTAATAGTGCTGTATCAAAGACCACAAGAATATATTTCCTCTCTCTTCTCCTCTAGGCAGAGGGGAATGCAGTGGGGCTGGCCACACATCACAAATAAGATAAAAGGCACAGCCAAAGTGAACAGATTAGCACAAAGCCATATGTAGAACCTCTCAAAGCTGCTGACAAATAATGTTGAACTTCTAACAAAATGATAAAATTCAAAGCCTATTAAAAAATAATAAATAAATTGTGGGGGTGGGTACATGAAGGAGAAGGGACTGGGGGAAAGACAAGTGATATTAATTTAGTAAATTGTTCAGTGAGGAGGCCTCTAGCTTGTCCCTTGAGGTTGTTAAGTGTTCTCCTGTACTCAGAAGAACAGGAGTGGTTTACATCACCCCTCCTATCAAAGAGATATTTGGGCTGCCTTCTCTCCGACCTACTTAACATCCTCATTTACATCTAGCTTTCTGACTTCGATTAGAATTGAGCTCCTACTCCACTGTCCTGCTACATGCTACCATTCTCCTGTCCATCATTAAATTACTGCTTTTTCTCCTTCTCTTCCTCCTCCCTTCTTTTCTCTTCTTCTCCACCCTGCATCTCCCAGAGGTATTTGCATTTGTGTGGCAAATACACTGATTCTTTTCACATGGTTTGCTCCAGCATGACATGAACTATTTAATTGTAAATTATTAAGTCATCTGTACTTTCCTGAAATGATTCACAGTGGAATGACAGGAAATTATTCCTAGTGGAGTGACAGGATATGATATGATGAAATCACGATTCACATGTAAATTGGATGTCTGCTGATAGAAATCTGAAGTCCACAGAGAATTCACAAAAAGAAAATGCTGCAAGGCTTATCCATTGGCTAGATAATTTATTAATGGATAGCCCTTGTTTTAATACTATCTACTCTTAGTTGTTAAAACCCCAAGGGGATATTTTTTTCCTTTCTTTAGTTGTAGCTTGCTGTGAAAATTTTAGATAAACAGCACTATTTCTAGTTTTTGTATACTTTCTTACATATATATATAAATATATGTATATATATTTCCCCTTAAGTATCTCAATTGTCAGCCAAACTCACATTATCCATATATAAACATAAATATTAAATAGATATATCTTTTAAATATATCTATATAAAAGGATTGACCGCTAGCTGGCATAATTTACTGCAGTTTTATTACTTGAATGGAATTGTGCCAGTTTCATCCATGCTGATGTTCTGTAGACCACAGATTAAAGTGCACACAGACACTGTCATGCATCTTTATTTTTGTTCCTTCTACAAAGCTGTCTGCACAAATAATCTCTTTGGCTTCCTCTGATTCACTTTAAAAGTGTTACATTAATTTTAAATGTAAATTGCAATAATTAAATTTGACCTTATAAACTATCAGATGTGATGGGAATTTCCCTTCCTGATTTTTTTTTTTATCTTAAATTGGAAAGGAACCAGATCAAACAAGCAGGGAATTTCAAAGTCAAAACAAATACCATCCATGGCTAGGGACTCTGCTACAATAACAAAAAAGAAAACATATGTATGAATGTGTGTGTGTTGTGTGTGTATAATATAGATGTTAACCACAAAGCATCCAACATCTTTAAATTTGTTTGTAAGACTGGCAGTAGCTCATCTTTTGTTGTTAAGGTGAAAAAAAAAAAACAACAACCCCTCACAATCAAAGTGACCCACATAGATATATGTATTTTTTTTTTCTTTCTTTAATAATGGATACTTTCAGATACCTCCTAAGGTCCTATTCCTCCTGTCATGTTTAAAGGGTTTATTGTTTCCAGAAAAGCTTTTGCTGCTCCCTCTGGAGACTGAGCTGATCTAAGGTAATATTAATTCTGTGCCTCTCGCTTGTCGGAACTCGACTTCAAACGGAATAAATGAGATGAGAGCTGAAAGAGAGGTTATGCAAGCTGTCATCCTCCATTGTGTTGGAGGCATCAATGACTCTCAGAACAAATTAGGTGTCACTCTACTAAATCGCAGTCAGAAAGGCAAATCAGTTTATAGAAGACTTATTTGGTCTCCTGGAAAGCTCTTGCATTCAGAGCACAGTTAATCTTCCTTTTCTTTCAGTAAATTTAAAAATCCTCATTTTTTATTTCTTTTTTTAAATCGAGGTGAATTAGAATTTCCTCATGATGAGTCATAATGTTCCCCATACAATTTATGCTGATTAGTTCAGTCTAATTTCTCTTTCTTTAAAAGGAGAAAAAAATAATCCCACAGAGATTTGTTTCACTCCTAAAAGAAAAGTGACTACATATGTTTTATTAGATTTCTTAATTTGGGGATTGTAGCTTGGGAAAGAAGTCTGTGGTGAAAAGAATATTTGAAGCAAGAAAGGAATATTTGTGAAGCTTGCCAAGTATGAATTGTTCCAGTTTTGTAAATCTCACTAATTCTATTCATTCTTTATTAAGTGACTCCCAACTTACAGAAAAGGGATAACTACCTGTTTAATCATTTCTCTGGCACTTGATTTAACATATTTTATTTTTTTATTTTTTCCCCCAGTAAAGAGGCTAAAGGGATTTTGCAATCCAAGAAACTTTGCACAAGAAACTTTTCTCTTTTACAATCAAGTGATGGGCTATCAGGTTTTCGCAGAGAAAGGCACGCTCAGCCACTATTTGATACAAGAAAATTGCCGTGCTTTAGCAAGATCAGCACAACTATGGAATACACCTTGTATAAACTGAGGCACCTGTTCTGGTGCAAAAATTGGTCTATGCAAGGAATGAGTATGGTGCAGGAGGAGCAGGACTGCAGAGTAAAACATTTTTTTTCAGTGAACGTTTTTTTTCAGATTATCTGTAGCCTAGAATTATGAACTTGGATGCGACAGGTTCTGCAGGACATCCAGTAAATTTTTCAAGAACATCTCTTAGTTTTGCTTGATTTAAAAGATTTTGAGACACCTCCATGCTATGCACCAACTGGGAAAAAACAGATTTCCTCAAAAGTATGCTTTTGACAGAAACTGGAGATGTGACATTAGTTTTTCATAAAGTTCAAGATAAATGAAAAGAGCAGATTCCTAAAACTAGGTTCCCAGGAGTCATTATGTCATTTGTGATTGAAGTTGTGACTTGGGAACCCAGTGTAAAGTTTCTAATGACAAATGACATTTAATTTCCTGAATGTTGGAGAAATCTTCAAACTTTGGCAGAGCCACAGTTATTAAGCTTTCTATGGAAGACATAGAGAGAGTTAAGTGAATAAAACTGAGTTTAAGGAAGGTCTCAAGCTTATGTAACAGTTCCCTAAACTTTTTAGTGGGAAATATGGAAGAAAAAACAGAAAATAACTCCCCTTATCAATAGTTATCTAAGTAGCTAACCTCCTCGAGCAGAACATGTGAAAAAAGACAACCCAAACAAGAGAGGAACCAGAGACACTCCTTCTCCCTTGCAAATGACAGGAAAAATCATCTATGAACGTGATGAGTGAGGAGTTCTGTCGCTGAAGGATCATTCTGCTTACTATGAAACAGACTTAAAATCAGTTGTCTTATCTTTTTAGCCAAGTGCTGACACCATACACAAATTGGGTATTTGAAAATTAGCTTTTGTGAATCACTGCTGTTGAAATGTTTGTGCATCAGGAGATAAGCAGTGCACTCCTGAATCTCCTCAGGCACAGGGGGGATCTGAACTCAGATCTCCCACATGCTGGAAGGTGGATCTAAGACTTAAGACATAAAAACATAGTTAATTCCCTTCATTCCAACCTTAAAAATAATAATAAAAAGGACTTTTGCCTGAGCTTGTTTGTTTGTTTATGTAAAGACGAGAAAGAGGGATTAAGTTTGGGCATCCCAAATGGAAAAAAATTCCTCTTTGATGGCAACGTTAAGATGGAAAAATTTTGAAGTGAGAGGGATATTTCTCAGCATTTCATAGAATGATGGAAGTTTGGAAAAGGCCATGAAGATTGTTGAGTCCAGTCTTTAACCCAGCTCTGCCAGGACCAGTCCTAGCCCCTATCCCCTGCACCACATCTACATGCTTTTTGAACACTTCCAAGCCTGATGTCACCACCACTTCCCTGCAGACTGACCCAAAAAACTTACTAATTCTCTACCTCCCACACACAAAATCCATTCTTTAGATTTTGTCACAGTGACTGGAGCCTAAAAAATTAATCTATGTGCTAATAAATGGATCAGAACCAAGATGCTGTCATATGAGAAGCCGCATTCCCAGGGAACATCACAAGAACTCAATGCCTAAATGTTTATGGATTGTAAATTGCTATTGTAAAGTAAGATTTCCTAGATAAAAGGAAGAAGGATGATCAATATCAGCTCTCTGATATTCGAGTGATGGCATCTCCCTTTTTTCTCAGCACACTGTGAAGGCTCCCAAGCAGAGGTTCTAAACAGGTATCTAAACATTTTCTATAAAAAATTCTTCCAAATAACAGACATATTTGGTTTGACTGAACTCATACATCATTTATACTTTCTCTTGATATTTTGGCTATTTAGATAACTGGAAATATTCTTTACAGAACCAGCTCAACCTTAAGCTCTTATTGCAAACCATTTGGAAAAAAAAAAAAAAAATATATATATATATTTAATATTAATTTTGAGGAGTACTCATGGTGTGGGAGTCACTTTGATGAATTTGATGTATACAATAAAGTAGAGGAAGGAGCTTTCAGAGAGTGAAGCAGCACAGGCCTGATCACCCAGAAGATACTGAAGAGAGGGACATCCTTTCTAGCTGAAAGCTGCCTTATCTTATCTTCTCCTCCTAAGATAGGGGGTAAAATCAAGGTTAACCTTTTATGCAAAAACGATGTGCTGATTTTTCTGGAGACAGGTGTAAAGTTCTCACAAAGACAAGTGATAAAATATCTTTGTATGTATGTAGTTCCCTAGCTCTTAACTATTTGGAGATAAAAAATGACGAAGTCCTCCCACAGGCAAAAATTTGAAAATTCCTGTGTACCTATGTTTGTTTTTGTTTTTTTTCTCAGACAGGAACAAAGTTTAGGTTTACCAAATGGAATTTCTAGAGATGTTTGAAAGCTAATAAATAAATAAATCCCCCAAGAAAAGGGGATTTCTTGGACAAAGGGAAAAAACACACTGTGTTTACCACACAAATTGTATTCAAAGCAGTGAGAAAAGCTAGGCATGCTGATGCTAAACCACGCTTATGGTTTCACTTATTTGATGTGTTCATGGAGTGCATCAAAAATGGGTTGAAAATCGGTGAAAGACGGGAAACAAAGGGAAGGAATAAATAGTCAGTGGCACAAGGTGAACAGTGGGATGCCTCGCCTCATTGTTCTGCATTAGATCTCATGTTTGAAATCTGTATTAATGATCTTGAAAGAGGGTAATACTGAGGTTAGCAAAACTTGCAGATGACACAAAGTTATTTAGCAAGCACAGACCAGAGAGATCGTGAGGAACTTCAAAGAGACTTAGCTAAACCATGTGGGGGCAAATGAAGTTCAATGCCAGTAAATGCAAAGTAAGGCATACTGAAGGGAAAAAAATAAATTAAACTGCTTGTACATCTGACAGGGGTATACATTCACTGTCTCAACCAGGAAAGGAATCTGGGTATCAATGAAGACAGATTTCTCTACCATATGCAGCTGTAGTTTTAAGAAAAAAAAAAAATTCAAACAAGATGTGAGGCTTCATAAGAACTGAGATAGGGATTGATGCAGTAAATACTACACAGCCAACCTATAAATCAAAATGTGGTCTCATCTGGAAAAATTTGTGCAGTATCATTTCACTACTATAAAAACAAAATAAGAAAAAAAATAAGAAAAAAATTGAAAATTGACAAATGAAAGTGATCTGTTAGGGAACAAAAAAAAAAAAAAAGGGAAAAAAAAATCTGTCATGTAGAATGATTGAAAGGATTGGAAAGAGTTACCTTAGAAAGGAGAGGGACAAAAGGACATAATGAAAGGATAAAAATAAATGACTGAGGGAAGATAAATTAAGTGCTCCTCTTCTCAACTAGTGGCAGGACAAGAGAATGTGCAATAAAATTGAGGAGACTGGCAAGTTCAAAACAGATAAAAGACAACAATGGTCTTTTTTTTCCTACAATGAGTGATTAAGCCAGGGAGACTTTTGAAATACCAGAAGTGATAATTAAAGGACACTTCAAATAAATATTTTAACAGATAACAAGAGTTGCTAAAGTAGAAATAAAAAGACTAAATAGAGTAATTTCACGATTATAAGATGCACCATTTTGACTAAAATTTTGGTCCGAACCCGAAGTGCAGCTTATAATCAGGTGCGGTTTATATATGGACAAAGAATGGAAAGTTGCTGTTTTAGTTTGGAGGATGGGTGTCTGCTGAGAAAGGCAGGAACTTCTCTTTGAAATGGAGAATGTAAACCCCCTCCCTCCAAATTATTATAATTTTGAAATCAAGTGGCTCTCATGCAAAGATATGGGAATTAGGAATAACAGTTCTTTACTAGGGAAATTAAAATACAAATACAGTACTACAAAGAAACAAACTCCAAACCCTGTCAGGCAGGGTGTTGGCAGCAGTCCCATTCCATGGTGGCTGCATCCTCCTGCAGTGACAGATGTGGCTCAGTTGGAGCAGTGCTCCTGCACAAGGTGCAGTTTCCCTCCGGAGCTCCAGTGGTGATGTGGAGAAATCCGGTTTTCCTCTGGAGTCCAGTGGAGAAAGGGGCTCCCTTAGTGTCCCAAAACCTCTGTTTTTATCTTGGTAAGAAATGTTGGGCTCTTCCCCCTGGCTGGAGCCAATGGGATGGGATGCAGTAATTTTATCAGTCCCACAGTGGGACTCAATGGCCATTAGCAGAAAATGACTGGCTGGAGGAAGGATGGGTTGTGAAAAGATAAAGAACAATGCCCTGCCTGGTTTCAATGGATGGCCCATTAGCAGAATATCTGCCGTTGAGATAAGGATCACTGCCCCCACCCTCAACAGATGGTGATAGAACAGATACCTTTTATCACACTCTGTATTGTAATGCGCGGCTTATAATCAGGTGCAGCTTGTAATCGTGAAATTACTGTATTTTTTGGGAAGTATTTAAAAGCTCTCTTTTTAAAGCCAGATTTCTTGAAATTTCCTTTGAAAAGGTCTTCTAGTCTTGTAGCCAAATCCCACAAACTTTGGAGGAAAGAGACTCTGAGGACCTAGTGGCTCATACTCAGTTCACATAATGTCATTTCATATTTGAGCATGCTGCGTCTTCGTGCTCTCCACGCAGAACTTTACTTCAGCTTTGCACCAGATATTTGTTTCCAGACATTCAGTTGGGAAAAGTTGCTTGGCACCAGCATGACCATTTAGGAGGGACGCTAAGGATCTGCCCATGTTTATTGTCCCAAATTCTTTTAAACACAGTGCTCAGAAATCATGGATGTGAGGCACTGGGCTACAGGGATTCAGGATCAGTCCCACCAGGGCAACACTAAACTGTGCATACAGCCAAGCTGCCTGCACTGGTACAACCTGTTATTATTTGTCCTCCCCGTCTCCTGGGCTGCTTGCTTCACCAAATCATCAATATTTATCTTTCAGAACTGCAGGTTTGCCTGCTGAAGGTGTGATGAATGCCCTTGTGTTTGTAGGCTGTCAAACACAACAAGGTTCCCACCTCATTGAAGCCTTAGGTTGCAAAATATCAGAAACTTGAAGGAGTATCAGTCCATCCCAGGGAAGGAGCAAAAGAGACACGTTCCTCCCTTCAGCCTCGAGTACCCCAACATCTGACACTGAGTGGTGAGCCAAACCTCTGCTGTCTGGCAGCTCTCTGACACTCCTCTTTACAGTCATTAAAATGGAAATGGCATCTGACAGACATGAACATCATTTCACTTCCAGCTCCCTCAATTATCTCCTCCTTTCCACTGCCCTCCCACTCTCTGTGTGGTGAGAGAAATATGTTTTCAGAACTGTCATTTTAAAGAGTAAATACTTGAACCATCAATAACTGTGTGCACTTTGCCCCAGCTGAATGAAAACCTCCTTTGTGAGCGTAGAAGCAAATGATGCACAGCTAAGTAGAAAGAAGCTACCTGAATGTACTTATTTCAGCTAACTATTTCTGTATTATGATAGCCTGTTTCCAGTAGATCAAAGAAACCTGGCAGTGTTGTTTTTTTCACACTGTGAGAAGCACAAACATCATTTAAATGCCCCCCTCAAAATATTCATGCATCAAAAATCCGTTGAAGGCTCAGTCTATTCCCAAGCTGGCTTTCAGCCAACATTGTTATGTTGTTGCTGCATCATGATGGAAATAGCAGACAGCAGAAAACAACAAACAGCAGAGAAGACAAGTCTTTTAAAACAAATCCAAACAATTAAAAACAAAACAAAATAAAACAAAATTTTTAGCGCTATTTAGAATTTCAGTGGTAGCAAGACTCATTGATAATTGTTCAGTTATTGATTCAGTTTTATAAAATGAGATTTTAGATGCTGAATTCTAGGATCCTATATTCAGAGATTTTCTAACCCTCAGTTTGATGTTTTCTATTTTCTTCTGTAATATATAGATATATATATAGTACATGGATGCATTTCTCACTTGATGGAAGTGCTGTAGCTTCACTGAAGCTGACAATTACCTCTTTCATAATGAAGGTCAAGTAAGTAAGAAGATTAAAAGTAAATGGAATTTCTCAGAATCTGGTGAGCTTTTTCCAAGACAGAGGGTGAATAATCTTTCATCAAACCAATAATATCGTCATGACCTCATCTCTGAGAAAGCTGTGGAGTTTCTGCTTAGATTCTTGAGTAGATGGAGAATCTAAGTAAGTTATTCCAACGTTTAGCTGTCCTTATCTAATCTTATAATTAAAAAAAAAAATCAAAACCAAACTTACAAACCTCTCATGGTATAAAGAGAAGACTTTTTAGAGAACACAAAGAAGAAATCTGGGTCACTGAATGCAAAAAGCACCCCTTGGTTAAAATGCTCGCATGCCCTTTGTTCTGCCTACCTGGTCCTGTGTGGCTGTGACCCCAGGCTTTATCTACTAACAGGGCTCCCATATGCAGCCAGTGCACACACACTGACATCTCTGAGGATAAGCAAAGTCCAAACCTCTCTGTCTCTTCATTCCATGAAATCCATCAAAAACACCTGTGTCATCATCCCAGGAAGAAACCAGGGCTTTAGTAGAGTCGAGTAGAGTTCCTAGGCTCTACTGAACCTGGACTGACGCTAAGGTTTCTTGACAAAGGTATTGGCAATCCCTGTCCTCTGTGTTGAAACTCAGGCACAGTGTATCCAGAACTGCAGCGGTAGAGAGACCCTCAGAAGGGCAGCCTGATTAAATTTCAACTGCATGGATATAATATCTGCATTTGCTTTTCAACTCCTATTTAACAATATGTATATACATATACATGTGTGTGTGTATATATATATTTATATGTATGTATATGCATGTATACTTGTGTGTGTATATATATGCATACTTGTACATATATAAATATATGTACACACACATTATATATACATATATATTTTTTTCTATGGTATAGGTCTATGCACATGTATAATCTTAACTCTGGATCAAGAAATAACATTCAGAATTGCAATCATAGAAACATCAGGGCTGGAAAAGATCTCCAAGGTCATCAGGTCCAACCAACTCACTCAGTTTCAGATGAACTATCAGTCTCAGATCAAGTCCAGTGTGAATGGCAGCATTCCCAGAACTCTTCCAGAGAACTGCTGGTGGGAGGCAAACATTGATTTCATAGAGTCATGGAATGGTTGGGTTTGGGTTGGAAGGGACCTTAAGGCCCATCTCATTCCACCCCATACCATGGGCAGGGACACCTTTGACTATCCCAGGTTGCTCAGAGTCACATCCAACCTGGCCTTGGAGACTTCCAGGGACGGGGAATCTACAGCTTCTCTGGTCAACCTGTGCCACCTCACCCCCCATCACATTCATTAATTTCTTCTTCATGTCTAATCTAAACTTACTCTCATCTTGAAGTCGTTGCCCCTGTTCTATGTCATGTCCTTATGATTATTAATAAAGGTGTTCACACAGAAATGTGTCTCAGGACTGAGTAGAAAAATACCTCATAAGTCTAGATGCCCGTGAGTTTTGGTGGTTGTGAAAAAACCATATGAAATAATTTAGATTTATACAGGTCAGATTTCATCTAGACTTTGAGAGATCTCCTTAGAAATCTTGATTTCTCTGCTTCAATTCTCCTGCTCATGTTCTTCTCTGGTGACTTTCAACACTATTCCTTAACTTTTCTCCATTCTGTGCAGCCATGGCTCCTTGGAAAGCTCACTGATTCTTGGAGTGCAGCACATGGGAACTGTGCAAACAAAGGCCATTTGACAATCCTTGCTGGGAGCAGGACAGCCTGGACCACTTCACTCTCTTCCCTCCAGCACTTCCACCATCAGTTCTTTGGCTCCCTTGCAGATCTGTGCGGAATTCATTGCTGGAGATCATCTCTCTGGTCTTGATGCCTTTTAGGCAAGGCAGGGCTGTCATTTTAGGCCTATGAGCTATATTTGTTGATGGATGGTGCCACATTGCCAACTGAAAATCATCCAGAAGTCAGCCATAGCAGATGTGCCATGTAATTACACTGTCAAGGAAGAATTCCAGACATTGGCCTGGTAATTTTAAGAATCCATTTCTGTCCATCAGAACATTCCCAGCTATTTTTTTCCTACATATTAAGCTTTTTTATTTTTTTTTTCCCCCAACTGTGATGAGATATGTATTTCAGCAGAATTTTAAGACAGAAAAGTCAAGCAAGATCTCATGTTATATTATGCCTATGGCTGACACATATTGAGCTAGGAGTCTAATCACCCTAATCATCCTTCTTACCCTCCTTAAGGCATGAGAGACAGAGACCTGTTTGCAATCCTTCAGAGCTGAGGTGGCACAATTCACCCGCTGGAGTGATGATGTTTTACATCTGCTGGTAAGGAAGCTTACAGTTCAACTGGCCCTCTAATTTGGGGGCTTCATTTAAGAGACTAAATCAGGAGAGCTGAAGCCTCAGACAGGCAAGGAGACCCATAAAATAATTTATTTTTCTTTATTAGACCTCAGATACAGCGTGAATCAAAGCATGAGGTGTCAGAGTGCCAATGTTATAGCATCTGATATACTGTGCTTTGGGCACCCTCACATTCAGGACAGTTGCTTAGCAACTGGGATACAGGCTGAGGATATAGAGAGTCTGGGATCTTTTCTCTGCCCAACACGATTAGCATGACTTGGATAAATTACTTCACCTTTCTGTATTCCTCTTTCCCTTTATACATTTATTTATTCTGTCTCCTACCAAATGCTTCAGCAACTCCTTTGAAGATATCACAGCCTTCATGTAATGAAATTATTCATCTCCTGTGAAGCTGCAGGACCTGGACAATGACTCAGGTGTCACCTCCTTTTGCTACCTGTCTTTCACAGGTGATCACCTTCTCCCTAACTGTGTTCATCACCAACACAAAAGAGCTGCCACATTCACTGCATAACAGTGAGAGCATGTGAGCTTTTAGTCCGCGTATGAAAATTTCTGAGCGCAAACCATTTCCAAAAATCTAAGATGGCATTTGGCAGAATGTCAGTAGACTTTATACAATAACACTATCCAACTAGACATATTAGGAGAACAGAATCTGCAAGACAGCATACTTTTGGCTCTGTTACATATTCGTGCTACTGCCACAACCACCAGCACCAGAAAATAAAGACAGGTGGAAGGACAGTAGGGCTAACACTGGACCTTTGTGAAGGCATTCTTTGCTTGACTGATGGTTTGTAACTGCTCATCATGGACAGTGAGCTGCGGGGTTTTGTCGTCCAAGTAAGGAGCTCTGGCTGATCGGCAGATGAATGAAGAGTTGGCTCCAAAGTCTGTAACCCTTTGATTTCATGGCTGTTTTCTACATCCTGATCTCTCTGCAGCTGCCACCTCAAAGAACAGGGTGAGAGTAATTGTGTTGGCTTGCCTCCAAAGCCTGGAGGAGTAGTCACTTGCTACTCTCCCAGATTATCTGCCAGGCAAACAGAAAGGTTAATGATGTAGAGCTTGATTACTCTGGTAGAAAGAAAGCAGTCAGCTTGATCCAAAAATCTTTATTGTGCGTGTAAGGGAGATGCATTAAAAGGATTCAGAGCTGGAATACGTTGTCTCCTCCATTCTGTCTTTGAACATGGGAGTATTTGCCTTCTGGCACATATGGTCTTGTAAGTAATAGCTTTCTGCTGCGCATACATCTTTTTGCCCGAAGCTTGTTGTTTAATTTTAAGACATTTACAATAGTTTTGTTGTTAAGAAAGCCAGTCTTCTTCAATATCAGCAGAATAAACATTTGAATGTATGCATCCCTGGAACAGATTGAGCACCATTAGTTGAAGTATGTACATATAAATACATGTTTTTATACAAAAATACATACATAAGTGTGTGCGAGAGACGCTGTGTCTGTGTGTATGCATGTATGTGTATATCATAAGCACATGATTTGTGGTGTTCACTTCTGAGATAGATGTAAACAAGGTGTATCAAGTCAAATGCATCAACAACTCCAACAACCCCCCACGGGGAAAAAAAACAAAAAACCAAAATAAAGGCAAAAAGAAAAACAAAGGGATGTGAAGCCAAAATAAAAGCAACCAGAACGTGCCAACTAAACAAATGAACAACAACAAAACTACAGGATTGGGAAGATAAAGGAGAACTTACCATGGCTGGAGACCGTAATATTTGGTTAAGTTAGGTGTTTATAAAGGTTGGCTTCCTTTTGTAACAACATTCTGCTTTGTGGAAATGTTTAATATTAAAAAAGTAACAGAAATGAAACTTTATGAACCCACATAAATTGAAATCTTTCAGCCTTTGGTTGAAAACCAGAATATTCTGGCCCAGAACTGAAATACTGAAGCCAAAATGCAATATATTTTCTTCCATAGTGGTTTATGGACTTTATAATTCAGAAGCATTTTTCTTACATTATTCCTTGGGGATTTGATTCTTTGGCAGAATCATATATTACAGGATACTTAGAGAGGAAAAATTCTTTTGTCCTTCACACTTTACCCTACAGTGACTTCAGAAAAATTTAAATTTTTCATAGGAAAGAAAATTATCTTTGGGATTGGCTCTACATTTTACCTATCTTATGGTGAAGGACCTGGAGGAAAAGAAGTGTGTGATAATTTGTTATCTCTCTTCTGCTGATTCCTGATTACTCTAACACAGTTTGTGATTTGTAGCTAGTTTAAATGACTTTATCTAAGAAGTTTCCACTTTGCCTTTTTCCTTTATTCATATTCTAAAAATAGTTTAATATAGTTATCTTTAAAATACAAGCTCCAACAAAGGTGTTTTTGTTGAGATGGGTTTGGATGGGTTTTTCATTTCTGTTTAACATATTGTTTTTTTACTAGATTCTAATTAAATAATGGCATCCATTAATTTCTCCTTGAGTTTATACTTCTATTTCTGATGTCAGTTAAGGCCAGACCAGAGTGCCTGCATTGTGTTCCTCAAGACAGCTGCAGTCTAAGACCTGGGGACCATGTCTCAGCCTCAGGGCAGTGTGATCCCTGCCCTACTGTGTTGGCTGCTCATCTTTTTCACCTTGTGTCTTAAGACAAAATGCAACGAGCATCTACACAAGAGTTTCAAGCACTCTTAAGGAAGAAAACCTCACTTGAAAGGAACAAAACATAGGAAAAATCAACAGAGCCTTAGTGGGGAAAAGTATGGTGCACTCACAGCCACTGAGAAAAGAGGAAGATTCTATAAGAAATTCTATAAAAGATATTCTAGGAAGATTCTATAGCACTGTAACAAAGACCTAAAAACCAAGATGAAAAGATCTCTATTCATAAACAAGTGGGTTACAAGTGGGAAAGGAGTGAGTGAAGAAAGAATTCAGGACAAATGAAGGCAGCTATGGAAAAAGCTCATCAAAAACATAGAAAATGTTTGGAAAAGCTGAAGGGAGAGGAAGGATGCCACCAAAGTTGCCTGGAAGTCACAAGCTGACAAGTCAAGGCAGGCTTTCAAAAACTAAAAAGTCAGGAAATGTCATTCTTCCTAAACATCTACTGAGGCCCTGGGGCACAACAAAGGAAATCCACTACAGCTGCATGGCAATTGGTAAATTCTTGTTATCATGCTATGTGCCAAACTCCTTTCTCTTTGCTTCTCTAATTCATCTGTCAGCATGTTGGGTAATCCAGACATTGAAGGGACTTGTGTGCAAAAATGTCAACTGGGAGATAACCCTCACCCCTTGATGGGGAGATGGATTTATAAAACGTTCAAAATACAGAGGAGAAGAGCAAGAAGCTTGGTTATGAGAGGAAAAAGGTGGCAGAGAGGGGGCAAAAAAGTGAGGCCAGTTTTCCAACACACACGAGTTCAGTAATTAGCCCTAGAGCCATGGCTTTAAAGCAGACAGCAAAGATTAATATCATGCCATCTGAAATCAATTCAATCCTATCATTTTGAGTAAATAATGTTTCAAGTTTCTACAAAACAGAGGCTCCACAGGAAAACATTCATGGCTCTAATTTTTGTAATATAAATGATGCAGTATGAGTATGTGTGTGTGTATGTGTGTGTGCGTGCATGAAAACTTAGTATTTTTATTTAACTGGCATCAAATACAGTTCTGCTTGATCTCCAGAAGCCACAGAAGAGGATGTTGGGCTTTCTGAGCTGGATTACACAGAGGAGAGAGTAAAAAAAAAGCTATCACTTTGCTTAGCCAGTGACAGCAAAACTCCTTCTGCTCCATTACCCGCACATCTTTCTTTTTCATAGCAGCCATCATCTCTCTGGAACGAGACATAACTCTCTTCAAGACATTGTGGCTTGCTGTCAGCTGTTGAATGCCTTCCTGGTGGTCCAGGTAGGCCAGGATTTAGGAAAGGCCAGGGTCTGAGCTGGTGCTGGTTGTGGATGGGGGAGCTGGGAGCAGCTGGCACTGCTGGTGAGTGATGCTGCTCAGGGACCCTCCTCTGCAGGAGTCCTCCAGGGGCTGAACCCAGCAGAATACAGGTGTTCTGTGCCTCTGAAGTACCTTCCTTGTGCTTTCATGTGAGGCATACCTGCCTCTAGGGAGTAAGTTTTCCTTAAAGAGGGGGAGGAATTTGGTATTTGTATTCCTTCACTGTTGTATCCCTGCTAATTGCACCGCTGGAACAAAACTGAGCACAGCATTAAACCACTTGTCCTTACAGGAGAAGGGATTTAGGTGAATTAACCTGCCCAAAAGATGTCTGTGAGGTACATTTAGGTTCATTTGCTTCTGGGGAACATCTACTCTGCTCCCTTGACTGAAGGCAAATACAGAAGTTCGCCAAAATGAATGATTTTTAAATATCAGTTTCCATTTGCAGCATTTGACGAGACTAGGGAAGACTAATTTAGGTCTTGAAATAAGATGATAAAACAGTTATCTTTTCTCTCATTTTCATTCTCTCATTTTTAAAGGTGACAAATTTGATGCAGTATTTATTATTCCAAATGGGAACATGACATGCTAAAGAACAACCTATGAAAACAGGGAAAATGAAGGAAAATACGTCTTTTTATCCACAAAAGTGGTGTTGGATAGAAGATTTCAGGATTTCCATTCCACTGAGCTTGTTTCTTCTCTTATTTGTCTTTCCTCCATAAATTTACCACAGTGTCACTAAGTAGATGTTTAAATGTGCCTCCAGGCATCACTCTGCACCTAATAATCCTAAAGTAAATACATTGTGTGATTGGTACAAAGAAAGAAAGACAGTATGCTTTTATTTAGAGTGGTATAAAAATCTCATGTAGATTTAAAAGGATAGAGCATTTCACTCCAGATGTCCACAGTTTCAATTATAGTAGTGTTATCAGTAGCAGGTGGAACATTCATGTACTAGAAACTTTATTAAGAAAAAGTTCACAAGATTGTCTTCAGATAACAAGAGCAAAATACAGTAAATAAACTGTAATAGAAAATAAAATAGGGGGGAAAAAAGAAAATAAATCCAGTAATAGACTATAGGACCTCTCAAACACCTCTTCCAACAACAGTTCAGTTTCCTGCAAAACAAGTGATAATCCTTATGTCAGGTGTGCACATTTGGAGATGGAGTATATTTTCACCAGATATCCCAAACATTGTTTAAAATAAAGGACATTATTGCAAAGAAAAGCAAATATTACTCTCATTTTTCAGACCCTAGTGTCTCTTCCCTTGCTCTGGGTGCCAGCAAATTCACATTAACACTCTTACTTGCTTAGACTGCTGCTTTATTTTCACTAATAAAATAAATCATTAAACCCACCTCATTGTCTTCTCTGCTGCTTAGCTTGAAGTGACACCCAGGATGGCAGAGAGGACACTCAGTGTCCATAGTGCAGCTGAGTAGAACAGGGTGACAGATGGTCACAAAACCAATTTCCAATCAGGAGCAAGCCAGCAGAGAAACCAGATTAATCAAAAAGTGGTGGGAGGCTCTGGGACTAAAGTTCTACGAGGGATAGCTGAGGGCACTGGGAGAAAAAAGAGTTCAAGGGAAACCTTCTCCCTCTCTACCACTGCCAGAAAAGAGGTTTAAACCAGGTGGGACCCGGTTCTTTTCTCCCTGGGAACAAGTGACAGGAGAAAGGGAAATTGCCCTGGATTTGCACCAGGAGGTTTAGATTGGATCTGAGGAGTTTTCCACACTGAGGAGAAGCTGAGCATTGAAACAGGCCGGTGCCAGCAGCACCATCCCCAGAATTGCTCAAAATATGAGTGGACACGGCACATTGTGCCATGATTTACTGGTCATGGTGGTATCTCTTGAAGGTTGGATTTGACTGTGTTTGGGATATTTTCCAATCTTAACGATTATATATCCAGAATCTTTTTGCCTGAATTGAGGATATGGGTAGGCAGGATTATACCTACATTGGAATAATTGGTCCAGGAAATCTTTCACTGCACCATTTCATTACAGATGAGCAATTAGATTTCCAGTAACTCTGTGATTTTTTTTTCACCTGCAACTGAGTAATTTGTGATGAAGACATTGATGAATCATTCACATTTTTTAATAAAATGAAAAGAATGTTCTACTGCCTGCTAGTTACAGGAGCCTTCTAGATTTCTAATTAATATTTTCCAAATTAAGGAGCAGAATGAGGTTTTTTGTATGTGTAAGTAAGTAAAGATCACTGTTTTGCTTATTTTAGAACCATTCATACACACTATGATCCTGAAGCACTTGAAGTCAACCACATGAATATATCTGAAAAGCTTCTAACCTTTTATTGCATTGTTTGGGGGTTTTCTTATTCTTGATCTGTAAGGTCAGGAATCCCATATTTGGTCTCTTGAACCAAAGGGTTTTTTTGGAAACCCTTCAAAACAAAATTTAAAAACCCCAAAAAACCCAAAAAACCACCACCACCACCACCACTAACAAAAAAGAAAAAACAAAAGCAAAAAAACAGACAAGCAGAAAACAAAATGTTGGGGTTTAGCTGATAAACAAATAAAAAAAAACAAAAAACAAAAAACAAACACCCCCCCCCCCAAAAAAAAAAAAAACTACAAACCAAAAACCCCCAAAAAACCAAAAAAAACAAAACAAAAAAACCCCCAAACCCACTAATTTTACAGAAAACAACTAGTTGGTCATGCTTCTCAATCCATAAAGAGAAACCCAAATCCTTCCACAGTAAGGCAATATTCCTGTGCTTGTTCTCCATAATAAGATTAGCCAGGCCTATAAAAGAACAATTACATCACTACTAAGCATTTTACCTTTTAATCTTCTGAATTCAACTGCTGGAGTCATAAAGGACCAATAATTTCTTTTCTCGTGGGGTGTTTTTTGGAGACTTTTTTATGACATGTCCAGTTTAGGATGATGAGAATGAGATGTACTAAACCCAAGTTTTAGTACATGTACCATGCATTTGTCTCTGAAGTCTGTAAGCATGTGAGTCATAATGGCTTCAGGTTGTAAGAAACATCAATGATGAAAACATTAAACCACAAAAACAAGCTGACCTTATAATGGTTAATTTGGTCTGAAGAAAAAATAAATAACTAGATGAAATCTCTTTTAATAACTAGGAAGATTATCATGGACTATTCATTTCATCTGGTAGACATTTTCAGGCTATCCCTAGAAGATTATTATTCCTACATATTTATAAATGGCTGTATATATTTATTATTCTTTTATTTGCAACCATGTTATGATTCACTTTAAGATTCAAGGCAGGGAGATCTGTAGATCAAAATTCTTGATATTTAACCACAGACAGAAGGTGGGACAGAAATTAGAGGAATGTAAATGACAAGAAGTTTTATAGCTGTATTCAAATCTATTAAAAACACCACAATAACATATTGACAGCGTTTCCTTGGGAAATTAGACCTTTTTGATAACTGAACATTGGAGCTTTGGTGGCTCTGGATGTGACTAATAATAACTCTTAGCCTTCCAAACATCCAGTTCAGAGGGCTTGCAATATGTTTAAGCTAAGGTGATGTTTGCTGGAAATGGATCAATTTACAGACGAGAAAGTGATCAAGAAGTCAGGGAGGATTGGGGCCCAGCATGTGCCAGGATATGGAAGACAATTACAAGGAGAGAATTCTTGGATTCAGAGACAATTCATTGACTGGGGACTTTCACATCTAACCTGTAACTGGAAATCTTGTTCCAGGAGGCAGTTTCCTGGCTACAGCACTTCTGAGCACTGTCTCTGAGAAACCCCTTTGGGCACACGCCACTTAGGATCATTTAGCAACAAATGCTGAAATAGCAGAGAATTTAGGTTTTCTTTCCCCAACAGGGATGCTGAGCTACAGAAATAGAAATACTTTGCTCTTTTGTCAGCAGTGGATAAAATATCATTTCAAGTGCAATGAGAAATATTGTAAACAAACTGCAATTTTTATGCTATACCTTAAGATGAAAGTCGGTTTGGCTGCTTAATAACCTCACTCGAAAAAAATCCATCATGAAAGGTAAGTGACTGCAGGTCTCATTAAGGAAATCTAGATTTTGAAAAAGTTGCTTTGGCAACTTTAACTCTTCAGGATTGCAATTCCTTCTCAATAGCAGTGTGATATTTGCTACATCCACAACACACGTAGAGCACATTATTAAGTAAAGTGGTAAAAAAACTGCTGTTGACGCTGGCAATCATAATTTCTGCTCATCTTTTCCTTAAGTGAACATTCACTGGTCAGTTTCTTTCATGTATCATCCCAACAAACATAAGATCATGGAACGGTTTTGGTTGGAAGGGGCCTTAAAAATTTTCTCATTCCAATCCCCTGCCATGGGCAGAGACATTTTCCACTATCCCAGGTTGCTCCAAACCTTATCCAGCCTGGTCTTGAACAATTCCAGGGACATCCACAGCTTCTCAGGTAACCTATTCCAGAGCCTTAACATTTTCACAGTCCAGAATATATTCCTAATATCCAGTCTAAAAAATGTGTCTCAGAGGGAAGAAGGGAAGAAACAACCCTGTGAGTGAGTTCAGAGAGGGGGCTCTGTATCTAACATCTCATGGAGGACATAGGACACCTGAGTGAGTGGGGGATTAATAGTAGAAAGAATCTGAAAGAAAAAGATGAGCAGAGATGAGAGCAATTCTGCAGGGAGAACAAGTATTCATGGAGGGACTCAGTCAGCGCTCAATTTCTCTTTTTTGTTATCTTGATATTCAGATCTGAGCGTGATGACATGATCTACTGTCTTAGTTTCTACAGCACTTTAGAAACCAATCACAACAACCTCTGCAGAAAAAACAGTTTCTCCTAAAAACACTTGGAAAAAAAAGGAGGTCTAGATGACTTAAAGGAGTAAATCCTAACAAGCACCCTTGAAAGGAATAAAAAGACAATTTTCGAGAACTTTAACATTGATTTATCAAAATAATGGTAGAAATATATGCAAATTAAAAAAAAAGTTTATATTTCTGAGTAGAAGGAGACTGCAATTGTAATAAATTTGGCAAAACATCCTCATAGTGCATAGGTAGAGAGGGTGATAGATGTGAGGCACATTGATTTTAATATGTCTTTATACTTGGTCTTTGTGACATGCTCACAGATAAGAACATTTCAAGTGCAGTTTAGCAGCACAATTGTTCTTCAACAGTTGTGTCCTTACATTCATCCATTAGTAGAAAAGTGACAGACTGTGAAGACATTGCATCCAGGAATCTGATTGGAGTCCCCTCCAAGAGAGGATTTAATTTCTTTATTAATTACTTCAGTGATGGATGCCCATATAGGTGGTTCAAGGAGCTCTGTGGAGAAATACAAAGCAAATACTCCACATGATAGAATGAGAATTCAAGCTGATCTTGAGAACCTGCAAAAATTATCTGAATTTAGATAATGGAGGGAAAAGGTAGGGAGAAAGTTTTTTAGCTTGAGGAAGAGAAGGCTAATATTTTTTTTCAATAGCAAGAAGAAATTCCACAATTTTTTCTGTGTAACCTTTTAAAGGAGCAAATCGGATTGAGAGTAATGAATAAAATGATCATAATTTCATAATTTTGTGTAGGTTAAATAGGAGCAGGATACAGACTACTGTTCTCTGTGTTTGGGGTTTTTTTTTGGATTTTCACTTTTAAGAAAATTGAAAGCTCTTGGGAAAGATACGTTTGATCTTTCGCTTTGTTGGGAACAGAGCAGTTTGGTCTCTTTTGGTCCCTTCAAGCTCTGTGCTCTTGTGACATTGTACTTTTAAGGGGAGAGTTTGGCAGCTCCCCTTGTACAGGAGGAAGAAAACATGCAGGGATTTCTGTGTCTGTAAGCAGTGGAGAAACATCAAGAGTAAAGAACAAATCCTGGGTCTGGCACATGGAGCTGCCTTATTGGAAAGGTGAGAGGTGAAAAGGAAAGTTTAACAGCCGTGGAAGATGTACTGACTCATTTTTCCACTACACAAAGTGTTACGCTGGTGAGGATGTGTAAATTAGTGGCTTTAGTTTGTAAATTGCAGAATGAGATATTCTGAAAGATTACTGTGGAGTCAGGAGAGACAAATAAGAAATAGAGGGGATGACTTACATTTCTTGATTATAAAGGGTGTGCGGGATGACTGTCACAAATAACCCAGTCAAAGGATAGGAATGAAAAAGAAGTAAACCTACAAGGGAGAAGACCTTGAAGAAAAAGAGGATAAAGCTGTGTATCACTTCTAATTCTGCAAAAGAGTGAAGAATCATTTTCCATGTAATGTATGAAAAGTTGTCATATGAGTTGCACTGTAGAAACTCAAGTAAACTGGAAGACAACCTGATCTTTTAAATAGTGAAGTAAGGCTGTGAGCAAAGATGTTGATCAGAGGGAATTAATGATAACTCACATAAATATAGAGTGCCAGTGAAGAAAACATGGAAGTTTTGCTCATCAAATGAAAAAAGGACATTTGGACAGCTAAGAACTGTCTGAGCTCTCAGCAGGGAGGCACAAGGCACCTCCTTATGATCTGGACAAATCTTAAACACATAAACCTTATAGAAAACTTCATCCCCTGGCCTTTATGTGTGCATAGCATGAGGGATTGAGAACACAATGAACTTCTCACAGAGAGTGAAACCACAAAATTAAACCTGAAGCAGCCAGCAGAGTCTCAAAACCACTGTGGAGGGGGCACAGAGACTTGAGGAGTGGCTCCTGGTATAGAAAACCTCTCATTACCTGGGCTAATTTAACTGCCATGCAAAATCTGCTTTGTTGTCTCCTTCTGTCTTGCATGAGGAGCATTAAATAAATTTCCAGCAGCTGCAGAAGAACCTTTTAAATTAAGATGAAATTTTGTGTAATGAAAAATATCAGAGAGATTGCTCACATCTTTCTTTTTCTTTTTTTTTTTTTTTTTTTTGAAAGAGGTAGGTCTCTCTGAAGTAAAATCCCATGCTTTAGTAGCATTCCATGGAACTCTTAACTCAGCTATTTTATTCTGCTGATTCAATGTCTTCTCTTCTGGGAAAGAAAAGAACCATCACACATGGCAATACATGTGTGGATACTCCTATGTCCACACATGCACTGTCATGAGCTAGAAGGTGAGCTCAGAAGGTTGCAATGAGAAAAAATATTAACAAAACACCATTTTCCAAGTGGTGGAAAATAGTCTTATGTGTGATGAAGGTTTTTTCTGAAGCTGTTGGTGCTGGTCAGGTAGTACTGGGTGATACAGCCAAGGGAAGCAGGGACTGGTGCAGCTGGACTGGTGCAGGCACAGGAGTAACTCACAGAGCCTGGTTTGGGGTCCCTGCTCTATCTGTGCTTTGTAAATCAGAGCTGGTATATTTTAAATACGAATTATCACAGGAAATCCTCCCAGCCAGGCTGGTTTCTTGTATACAAGTGTCATGCAATCCTACCCAGCTGAGCTGTGCATAATGCAGGGGAGATTTTGGCTCTATCAATATTATTTTAACCCTTTAAAAAATAAATTATGCTACATACAATGTTTCCCTGAAGATTACAGATTGGGTATCCAGTTTAGTATGAAAATGTTTACATGCTCTACTGATAACCAGTCCTAAAAACACAGACTGAGTAATCCTTTCTTTTCTTCTCCTTCAAAGCACAGACCTTTTCCATCCTTGCTCCAAGGGTCTTGGTTAGCAGAATATGATTTGTGAACATTTCCAGTGCAATTCAGGAAGGAGCAACCTGCTCCTACAAGCTGTCTGGTTTATTTGGATACAAAGAATACAGTCGTACCCTCAAAAGGAAACATCTCTATTATCATGCCGAGTCATCCATGTATGGTGATGGTTAATTATTTATATAAATTTATACCAAGTAAAGAGAGAACCCTTCAGCTAGCAGCAACCTGCCAAAGGATTTTGCTGTTTATATTATCCCTAAATGAAATAAACACTGTCATCTTCTGCTGTACAGAAGAATCTACATAGACAGTCTGCAGGTAGAGGCACCACTAAATGCATTAGCATCTGTTTTTGTTTTGATATTAACCACACAGTTATTTCAACAGAGTAAACTTTGGGGTCTTCTATATATTTCCAAATGGAGCCAAGGCATTTTTTTCAATTGCAGTTTTGGCACTTATGTTGTCTAAGGCAATACTCTTATTTGTGATTTTATTTTTTTATGCAGAAGGAAAAGACTGGAAGTATTTCCTTCAAGGGAAAAATGCCTTTGTTTGGCCAGTACCCCAGGCAGAACAGCACCTTAGATTCCTCCAGGAATTATTACAAAAACTCTTTCTGCCACTGCTGCTCTTCTTTTCACCTCCTTGGCTGGCTGATGCTTCCCTAAATGCCAGCAGACACTGAGAGGAATAATTTCTGATTTGGATGCTAAAATATGCTTTGATGTCCTTACACATTTTGTGTAGGCTCCAAGTCCTTTATGCCTCTCAGCAAAATCACAGCCAAGCACTATGCATTATGGAAATGTGTGTCATTTTCTTCCTGATGTTTTCCTAGCATGATACTTTCTGGGAATATAACTTTTTTTTCCCCTGTTCATTTTCTTTTTCCATTCTAATTAAGAATATGTTTTGGTCTGGTCTGGATGTCGGGTGTTATTGTCAGATGATATGGCTTCTTTTGTTTTTCCTTTTCCCAGCAGCACAAGAAGGAATCGCTTGGCTTCTTCCATGTTCTTTTATCTAAAACATTTAACAATAACATCTTTTAAAACTTGTTATTATTCTTTTCTCTTGCTTCCTAAAAAATAACCTACACTTTGTAACTGAAATGCTATTAAGATCATAATTTTTGATATATTAAATTGGAATCTTACATTATTGGACTTGGATATGCAATTCCAAGCTTTGAATGAATACATGTTGCTGAGCTCTTGAGCTTCATATCTTCCTTTGAATAGATTACAACAAGCCAAGAACTAAATATTTTCTCATTCTTGTTTGGAGTTTAGAAAAAGTTTCAAGCCCTTTCTCCATTGAGAAAACAATCTTAGTGTGCTGCAACTTCCATCCACCCAACAAAACTCTGTATCCATATTTAAGTATCCATACACAGAGACATTTCCCATTGAAGCCACTGTGTACATGATCGAGTCATTTTGAAAGCTTAGCACTTTTTCTAATTGTTTCAATAAAAAATTCACTTTCCAAATTTAGCAGCTTGTTAAAAACCCCAAAATTGGCCCAAGAAGCTTGTGCCTGCCCAAGATTAGAGACCCAAAAGCTCACTATTTACACCACTCCCTTCCTCATGACAAAGTTCTACTACTGCTCCCAGAATGACAGCTCTGCTGACTGGGTCTAACTTTGTTGTGCAAAGCCTGCAGCTCTCAGTAGGCAACCAGGCATCATCAGCTCTGTCTTTTCCATGTGCTACTCTGGGGAAAAACTGATTATCATAAACATGTTTGCAAGAGTTTTTTTGACTTTTTTATTTTCTCTAATGCCCTTCCACCATACAAGTTATTCTTGGTCCCACTATCGCATGCTGGAAGTTGCAATGCTAATACTAAATATATAAGCACAGCAAATTCTTCCTTTTCTTTGCTTAGTGATGGGTTGACTGATACAAGAGTCATGTCCAGAATCCTGGAATGGTTGTAAGAAACTTTAAAATTCATTTTATTCCACCCCCTGCCGTGGTCAGGACACCTTCCACTATTCCAGGTTGCTCCAAGCTCCCTCCAACCTGGCCTTGGACACTGCCAGGGCTGGGGTAGCCACAGCTTCTCTGGGCAACCCATTCCACTGATATAAGACTATTTAATTTGCAGCTGCAAGCTAATCGAACCTAGATTAGTTTTAAATTCATTAAAAGATATTCCTTGATGGCCCAGAGACTGATTGGATTGGTTGATACCTTATAATTTCCTGGCTGCAGTTTCCTCTGGGTGAGCTACAAGTACTCTTTGGAAATTGTCCTACTACACAAGAGATAAAAAGTCATGAGACTTACCTAGGTCTGGAAATAAATACTGGTGTACATCAGAATTGTAACAGGAGAAGGGGGCAAGAGAAAAACCTTTGGTCATCGTTATAACACAAAATGTCACATGCAGAAATGAATGGGGTCTATTTTCACTCATTTTGTGTGTAATGAATGTTTCAGTGGTTTTATATATACAGAATTACGCCCACAAATGCCTGTTTAATGGCCTGCAGCTAATGAAAATTGAAGCAATGAAGATGTCATCCCTGATCCTTCCAAGTTTACATAACACAAATGTTTTTTCAGTCCTATGCTGCTTCTCTGAAAGAATACATTAGTGATCTCAGAGTCCAAGCAGGAAGCAGTGATAAGGGTGTGCTTTCTTTATCATCAGTTTTGCTGCACTTTTGTTTTGTACACTGCCATGGGGGCTGGGGGTGTCTTCAGGGGGACAGTGTAAAATTCTGCACCATCCAGCAGAGAGTGTTTCAGTCCCATTTAATTCGAACAGGGACAAATGCTGAGACCACATACAGCAGGAAGCTTTGGGTGCAGTAATTTCACAGAGCTTAAGAAGAGAATGTTTGGGAATTCTGCAGGCTCTGCCTTAAATACTCATCTGGGAGGTGAGTGTGTCATGATCTTTAATGTATTCAGCTCCACAGCACCCCTGAAAAGCAGGGAAGAGCTGTTATTACTAGTTTATACTTGAAGAACTACAAGGCTAAGACTTAGTCTAGAAAAGATATTGTACCATCAGCCAAGGTGCACACTTTTTTGGTGAAAATTTCATGCTTTATTCCCCTCTCAAAGGGAAAAAAATGTGAATAAAGTCACATACAGATTAATGAGGTGATTTTCTTGATATTATCAGTGCTGTTTGAACAGTGATAGGATGCAACTGCAGACCTGACTAACAATGTCACCACAGGGCCATTTTGGTCGTCTTTATCCCAAAACATAAAAGCTATTTTGTTCCCAGGTCACCTTTTGCCTTCAAAATTTTTTCTCCTAGTGACCATATCTAACTGTCAAAGGACAAATTTCAATTTATGAATGAGTTCAAAGTGCTCCCACAGTGGTTATGTCTGTTTCTGTATGTGCAAGGGCACTATTGCATTCCTTTCTGCCAGGACTATGGCCTTGCTCTTTATTTTGCAGAGAGTCCAATTTATAGGAGACATAATAAAAATACTTATGAGACAGGAACACTCAAAATGAATTCTTTAAAAAAAAGGGTGTTTGATATGGTCTTGACAGACAGAGTAGGAAGTGAAGGCAGCAAGGGGAAACTTATTCATGATATAAAGCTGAAATCTTAACAGACACAGCAAGACAGAGACATGTAATGAAGTCAGCAATTACATCTGCCCAATGGAGATACGAAAATTCAGGTATAAAGGTTGCTTTGAGAGCCCTTTAGTGGGGGAATGCAGCAACAGAGATTGAGAGTCTCAGAAACATATCTGTCACCAAGCTTGTAGGACTGTAACTGTCCACAAGGCTGGCAGCATCCCTGTTAGAAACAACAGGATAATTTTCTGCCTTCACTCAATGTCAGTATCCAGCAGAATGGAAAGAAGCCTGCTTCCCTCAAAATACCGTGGAGAAAACAGCCATGAACGAGACACAGTCATGGACAGGTAAAAATATAGAGTTTGCAGAGTACAACATTTCTCAGGACATTTAGAGGTGCTCTGCAGTGCAAAATGACACAAAATGACACTCAGCAGCTTCACTCATCCCCTACTCAGAGAAACATGCGCTTCAGGTTTCCCAGATTTTGGGAAACATTACCTCATTCAATTTGTAAGTTTAAAGCGACACTAAGAATGACACACCATTCTTATGAAACCTGGATACCAACAAAGATTTGAAGTATTCTGACTCTGTAAAACCGAAAAAAACCCCCAAAATTACTGATCTAGGCTAATATTGGGAAGGAAGATGTTTTTGCTTTAACTGTTATAAAGTATAAAAAAAACATGAACAGGAACTGGTGGAGAATGTGTAGGGCAAGGAGTCTTTTTGCAGGGCAGATCCTTGTTTTTCAACATCTCCAATATCCTTGACAAACATTACTAACAACATAAGATGGTTTCAACCTGAGGCTCTTCAGGGTTGTTTGTTCTCTTCTTTGTTTGAGTTTAACTCTGATTTCTATTAAAACTGTGGAGGGAAGTGTCTGTGCTGCTGGCTGCTTCTCCGTAAGCTCAGGGCTTATGAATGCAATTTAGTGTGATTGTGTTTTTTGGAGTGAACAATTTGAAAATAGGTGTTGTGCAACCTGTGTTTATGAAATGGGCAATTTTCTAGGACACTAAAGGACACCTCGGTTTCTTACACTGAGTTTATGGAAAATTGATTGGGTGACACCAGGATCCAACTGCCTTGCCCTTGCCACAGAATTCCTGATGGACTATAAGCCAGATGATGCCTAAGCCTATCTCTGTGTCCACACCAATATTGTAAAAATGAAGCATTTATTTTTGAGACTGACTTTTGTATTTTTCAATGAACTCTTTCAAAACCTTACTTGCTGATTCAGTCCCACTCCAAAACTTTAAAATATTTGAGGGCTTCTGTTATGAATATACAAATAATAATAAAATTATTTTTAAAATGGGGCCAAGACCGGGAACAATATAATGAGCACTCTGAGTTTTCAAAGGATTTTTCTTAAAAACCACAGAGAGCAAATATGAAAATCTCAGTGTCTAATGAATGTTCAACACAACCTTCCTGATGTTCCATCAATTATCAGCTGCTAACACCTCAACACATTTTTGTTTCTTCATTCAATTTGTTGCATACATTAAAAGAACCCTTAAGGAAAACAGCTAGTGCTCAAATATTCTAATGCTTCTTTGGGAATTATATTATTTCACTGTCCCTAAAAGACAAACAAAGGCAATGATCTCCAAGAACTTCCTGGACTCAAATCTTCTGGCCAGTAAAGCATCATGGAAAAATATTTCAAGAAATAGATGCGTTGAAGTAAATGTTCTGGCAGCATTTCAGCACCCTGAAATATGTCTGTCTCCCTGGCAATTTCAACCTCAGTTGAAAGTTTGATATTGCATTTTTTCTTTCCTGAAGAATTTAGGTGAGAATACTCTGGGCGTCTCAGACAAGTCTCACTGAAGGTGGTGAGACTTTGCACAGGTCCAAGACTAGCTCAATACTTTTATCTAGTCCAGGATTATCACCTGTCCTTGCTATCTACAGGCTCTATGTCAAAATATCACTGAGCAGAAATTGCAATACTGATATGAGTCTGTATGTGTAGTCAGATATAGGTAAGTTTTTTCTTCTCCACAGAAGAGCCATAATGAAAAGGCCTTGGTAAGAACCATGATCCTGTAAAAGATGTGGATAACAGATGGCTCAGGCATAACCAGCCTGGCTCGGATTTAGTTGACTCTGAATTTTAGAGTCTGGATTTTGGAGTCATGTGTGGTAGCTCTTCTTCTCTGTATTTATGTGAAGAGAAGGAAGTAGGGAAAGAGCAATAAATGAAGAAAATGTTGAAGAAAGTGTCCCAATGTGAAATGTTTTATACTTACTTGGTGCATCTTATTAAGTCGTCAGGTTATTTTCTTGCGTTGCTACCACAAGCAGATTTACTTGGATGAAAGAAAACCCAAGGTATTATTACCAGGCAAATCTCCTCTATGTTTGTTTTTAAAAAATAAAGATTAAACACATACAACTTTTATACTTTAATGAATTTGGGTCTGTTCTAGCTGGGTTGATTTGTTATCCCAAATCCTTCTGCCATCATATTAATGACTGCTTGCATCAAGGGGCACACAGGGTAATCCCCCATCTCTGGCAATGTCAGCTCTGCAGTGATTGCTGTGTAATTAATCAGAGACTGCTGTTGAAATGAGGACATTGTAGTCTGATGCATAATGAAACTTATTAATGGTGTCCTGCATAATTTATGGGATCTAACTGTACTAAAGTAGGTATAACATATAAACAGTTTTCTTTCATTAAATCCATGAACTAGCATACCATGAGAAACCAAGGGCTGGGATCTTTAATTTTTCCAGCTGTTGTTGAATTGGCCCATTTTAGCAGATGTACAGGAGTAATTGATTTCCTGTAAGACCCTGAAAGCAGCCACCCCTAGGAGGAATATTTGCAAACATTCTGCTCTGTGGTATTTGCATTCCCATTGTTCTTTATCTGACTGAGATTTGAAATCCCACTGAGGCAAGCACTGTATAAACATCAGTAAAGAACAACTCCAACCCCAAGTAGATGACATTTTATAAGGATAAAAAGGAACCAAGAAAAGGAGACATTAATTTCTTCCTTGGTCTCTTAAGTGAAGTTTTGAAGACAGGAACTGAAGAATGGAGAAATCAATAACAAGATACAGAAAAATATTTATCCTGGTACCTTTCCTAGTTGGCTATTTCTATTGAACTCCTCAGCTCTTGGAGATATACATATACTTAATTATGTGACCAAAATGGAAAATGTAGGGCTAGGACCACAGTAAACAGAAGAAACAGGATTTAAACTGGCATCTTTTAAATCCCAAAGTATTTACTTTAGGAATAAACAGCCTTCTTTATAAGTGGTTTTGAAAGCAAGCCTTTAAAACAGCAAAGTTAGATACAAATATGTGCAACCACGAGCAGCCCCATGACCAGTTTGTTAAAGAAAAAGAATTGCTACAAACCAAGATCACTCATGCCAAATTTCAGCTTTACTTTAATTTTTATGGTTGTCGCTGTGAACACCTGAATATAGTGGTTTATAATGACTCCTCTGACAGGCTGTTATAACTTCAATGGTGCTAACAATACTACTATAATTAGTGACTTTTGTATTGTATTAACAAATGCCAGAGTGTGCTACCAGTCTTCCATATGACTTATCCAGGTTTTAATTAGTGTCTATCTTTCTTTTCTTTGTGGAGACATACACTTACTAAAATGACTCAATGCTTTGCACCATGTACAGGTCAAAATATCCACCTGTCAAGTGGGTTTAGAGCTGCATGGAAGGAGGAAACGACTTGCAACGTTTTATTAATGGAACAGATTGCATATTTCTCTAAATAGAAATGGGGCGAAATGTGTGACAGATGGATCAAAACCTTCCTGTTGTTGAAAACCAACAGATGAGACAGACTTCTCTTATGGCACTAGCTGGATAGCGAGATGCTGATTAACCAGACCTGAATGAATCTTCTGCCCCTTGGCTCAGAGCATTCATGAGACACTTAAGTACAGGGTGATTTTTCTGTATCATATTCTACATCTGAGCAATATGGATGTTGTGTGTGGGTTTGCACTTATATGCATGTATAAATATCAACACAGGCACACACATAAAAGTAGCATTATAAAAGAATTTCAATTTCCATAAGGAATTGTTTCATAATCAATGTTTAAGTTGCCTTTTACTAATACTGGAGTATTCCCAGTGTCAATACACAATGTATGAATGATATTGCCTAATTTACTAGGAAGTCCTACCTATTAGACATTTAGAGCCTTCATTGCATGCTATCAGCTTCATGTTACTGAAAAGAATTTACCAGTTTTTGAAACATTTCCCTTGGCACAATAGCTATTGTGCAGCATGAGAAGAGCAGTCATGTATGGTCAAACTGGAATAGCAGGATTCCTTTAAACAAGTTTTTAGCCACACATTAATCATTACAGTTTCCATCCTACAAAGGGTGACAGAGTATTCATCTACTGGATGTCATTACGAAGATGTGGAAATGCCACTCCACTGTTGTCTCCATGAATGCAGGAAGCTTTACCTGTTCCCACACATCACAGGTTTCAAAGACACTCTTTCCACAGGCTAACGATAAAGGATGATTTTAGTTGTTTGGTCTTTTAAAAAACTTTTTAAGTGTAAAATGCAGATGCCACGTATGAAGAGCTGTCATTTACTCATGAAAGAGCACATCAAGACTTTTGCTGTCACTTAAATAGGAGAAGCTCAAAGAAGCTGCTGAGGCAATAATGTACATTCAGGAAGCAATCATGAGTGAAGGAGGACAGACACAAAATCCCCCAGCCTCCAGGAGGAACGTGGCAGATGAACCTGAGCGTGAGGATTGATCCCTAGGTGTGCTCCCAGGAAGAGCAATAAAAGTGATAAAGGCACTAAAACAGTTCACACACTCTGCACTGGAAGATGGAGTACATGCATAATGTGTGTTTTTAGCACAGCCAAGTTAAGGGCTTGACACTTTGAAAGAAACCAATGGCTTGTTACTCAGAAGTCATAATAGTTCCTCCTGGTCCTAAAATCTCCACATCTGGCATTTATTCCTAAAGAACTACTCCTATGGGATGTGTGTTTCTATTTCTGTAACAGAGAGAAGATGGTGAAGGAAAATGGTTCATTGCCAACCTGAGGGTTCGCAGGGCAATTTGCATAAATACAAATCTGTACCAGGAAGGCTTTAGGAGTTTTACTCATTAGCTGACCATAGTAGAGCCCTTTGAAGGAGATGTGATAGGGGATTCATTAGACTTTACAACCCAGGAAATACTAACACGTTTAAGGAAGATGCTTCCATGACTCACAAAATGCTGTGCTAGCTCCAGCAATATTTGGAACTTTGCAGAATATTGCAGGACACCATCCATTTATAGGATCATTAATTACTTTTCAAGCTATCTTTGTGTTAAGTTCTATTATCGTGATGTAGGATTTTGTGGTAACTGGTTACAAGGCAATTGCTGGGACAAAAAAAAAAAAAAAAAAAAAAAAAAGTTACCCTGATAGAAAATTGCAGATACATTAACAAGCACTAGCTCAGCAATAACTCCTTACTGCACCTTAAATTGTGTGAAGTAGTTTATGACCTCTAGGCTTTTTCTTCTCCTTTTAACTTTCTAATGCTTAATAAAAGTTATACTCAAACTGCTACACTGCCTTAGAAAATAAGAAATTAATTATGAACACCCCATTAAATGTTGGAGGAGTACAGTGTCCACAGTTTCTTTAAAGCATCAGTGAGGTAATTTCACTACTGCCAATTGAACAGTTATACAGAATACATCTAAATGTGCTCAGTCAATGAATCCTTGGAGTGTTTCTGCTTCATTAACTGTTTACATGGTGACCTCAGTAGAAAGGCTTTAGCCTGATGAAATGTCTGCTTTGCATACTGCCGCAGGCAGCAGCAGAATATCTGTTCCTGATTATTCATGATAAACTCAAAATTTCGGAGCAACTCATCAGCTTGCCCAGTACTGCCCCATCAGCTCTTGCTGTGTTAACCTCTCAGCAGCTTCAGTAAGGCTGTAATAGACAATAATAATGTGCCTTCCATCTTCCATAAAACCAGTCAGATATTTTCATGGATGTTTTATGAATATATTTCAAGTACTCTGAATATTGGACTTTGCATTTGAATGGGATAAATACTTCACTTGTTTTTAATGGTGCTGTTATTTGCCTCATGAATTACAATGCAAAGGAAGCCCATGATATTTAAATTTTATGGCACTGTCTTCCGAAGTAACAACTTTCTAACTCAGCACAAAGTGAAGAGGAACGATTTACCTCATATGATTTGCTATTTGGTTGACAAAAATAACCCCCAGAAGAACACTGACTATCCAAATTATTACCCTGGATATCCCACCATGGGGCTGTGCAGAGCAAATAACACTCACTCATCTTCTGTTCATATACAACAATATGGATAAATAAACAGCATAAGTTTAAATTTCATGACAAGAAATAGCATTTCATAGATGCATTCCAGCTACCATGTTGTTGGAGTCAGTGAGTCAAGGGCCTCCCTGAATCCTTCAGGAAGAAGCCAGAGTGTAGGAATTGAATTAAAACCCTTCAATGGATTGAAACATGTTAAGCCACCCACACATAGAATGGGAATTAAGGAGAAGAATAAGTATAAGTTTGAGTATAAGTTTAGATGTTAGCTTGAGTTTTAGGATAAGTAAGTCAGTAAGTAAATTTCAGTGAGAGCTGTAGTGTTTTTAGTAAGTAAAAAGTTCAAGATGCCAGAGTAGAAGAACAAATTCTAGTGAAGGTTAATAAACACACTAATGTTTTCAGCAGAGGCTCCAGAAACTCTTAGACACTACTTAGACAAAATAGAACTTCAGTGAGAGTATTTCTCACATTTTTCAGATAGAACAAGACAGATCGTATACGTATCCTAGCGTGTTACAAAATTAGAATTTTCATAGGTTGAGAGAAAGTGGTTTGAATTTACATGTTAGCTTGTTAGAATAAAACCTATATAAGATTAGGTATTGGGGAGGGTTAGTGCTTTTGCTTTTGCTCTTTGCCTTTTGCTTTTGCCATGGCTTTGCTGTGCCTGCCAGCGTCTCCAACACCCGAGAATAAAATCGGAGCTCTGGCAGCATCATCAGCCTCTCAGGGACCCCCAGGGACGGCTCCTGCTTTTGTTCAGGATTTTATGCTAAAACTTAGCATGGACTTTAATGTCCATGACTGCACCTTTGAAGACTGATGTTCTTTTACAATTAATAACCTTTTTCGCAACTACTAGCTGCTTTAACCATTTAGAGATAACCTGGCACAAAGGGTGTGTTGAGAGTGTCAGAGGTTCTGAACCTCACACCATGTAACTCTCTGTAAGTCAGAAATCCGTCAGAATATTGCAGTGGACTTATTCTGCAATCCAAAAGCTAATGCATCTTCTTGTTGGTGAGGTAAAGCTTTCATGGTGTCGGAACACAATAATGGCATAATAATTAAGCCTATGTACCTCTCTCTTCCCCTTTTCCATTCAAATTTAATTTACTGCCTGTTGAGGGGAAAAGTGATCTCTATCTGTATGTACAGATTATACTTAAGATTATACAGAAAAATTTAATTCCTGCATTCTTTCTAGGTAAAGAAACCTAGACTACACTGAATATCAGAAGGGTAACCTTGCTTTTGGCAGCACTATTAAATGTGCATAATTATCTGGAAAAAAACAACTAAAGACTCTCACTCAACATTTTACTTCATTTTAAGTTGCCCACTGCATACTGCAAATTTTATCCATTTCCCCTAAGACACTCCTGCTGTGGTGGCAGAGAAATTATGGGTTTTAACTGGAGAAGGAGATGTACTTTAGTCCTCTGCAAGAATGCCATTGCTCCCCGGAGGACAGTTGCTAGGTGATGTGTGTTGTCTGCTATTAAAAGCCTTGAGTAGGGGTCTTCTGCTGCTTTTTAAAATGTAGCTTTTATATTGAGCTGGTGCCTTAAGCTTTAGCTTTCATGTTTTCCAAATTCTGTACTGCATTAGCATATAACTCTGAACTTCATATGAAGTGTTAGCAAGCTCTCCTCGCAGTTTAGTCAGACAAAGCAATCCTTTTCTAGCCCAAGAACCAAGGGCACCATTGCAGCTTCAGGTCTGCAAAACACTGCAAACGCCAGCAAATTGAGGAGAGCAATCTGGGAGGATTGGACTTCATAATCTGAATCTGTAACTGGACAATAACCCCAATATGTAAATTGATCAAAACTTAAAAAAATGTGTACATTTGTGACCAGGGTTGGTCACCATCTTGGGTGAAGCCACAACCAGGCTCTTGCACTGCCCAAGATCTTTTAAGGTCTTTTAATAAATCCTTTAAATAAATCTTTTAATAGACCCTTTGAAGGTCTTTTAATAAATCCCTGCTTTATTCCTTTAGCACTGTCCAGTCTCTGTTCCAGGTAGCCTCTCCAGGCATCAGGGCAGGAGGAAAATTGCAGCAAAATGCAATCACAAGGGTTCTGTGGCCATTTGCACAATATGGATTTTGCAGTCCCTGCATGGACACAGGCTCTGGGCTCAGAGGGATTTTTGGCAGTCCTGCAATGAGTCTGCAGCAGCTTCAATGCACTCATGGAAAGCTCCTCTTTTGTGGGAGACTACTGCTTCCCCCCTCAATAACCATATTTCTGTGGAAATCCACAACTCTGACAACTTCTAACACCACAGTATCCTGCAGTACTTCCAGCACTGTGGCTTTTCAGGCTGATAAAAGGAGGCTTTGAGATCCAGGACAAGAGAGTGAAGATGTGAAGACAAGTTGGACCAGATCTTTTGATGGTGGGAGCTGACACTGCTCCATTTATTTTGATTCTGTAACATCAGCTGCTGCTGAGGGATCAACCATGACATAATATAACCTGGGACTTATTTTAGGAATATCTTCCTTTTGTATTCCCTTCATATTTTGAAAACAAAACCCATTGGGGAAGGAATTTAAATTTTATAAATTTGGTTTAAGTCAATAATATTTAAGGAAAAAACCAATATTTTATTTAAGACAGCTCTGTTTTCAATAAATCCTTGTTCCCCACTTTAATTATAAAGATTAGGCAGAATCTTATGTTTTCATGGGTAAAGTTTTAAAATATTTAATTTCTTCATAAATGCATAAGTGCAGAAAAACAATATAGACATTTCTATATCTTTAACCCTCTCCTTTAGTCATAAATAGGACTTTAACGTTCAGGGGTCTTCTATGGATCACACAACAGAATAAACCAACAAATTTCTCTGAAAATACTGTACAAGAAATAATGCAATTCCTAAAAATGTCAAGAATGGCAAGAAAATCTCCTGTTGTTTTGTAGGGTCATATGATATGCTTACATACATAAATACCATTAATCAGAGATTTTATTATTAAAATATCTTGATTTTAAGGAAATAAAAATACAAAAATATGCTCAACTAAATAAAATAATTTTTTTCTGAAATTGGATTTGTATTCCATTTAATTTTAAGCAAAGTGTTTGGGGGTCTTTTTAAACACAGTAAATAGAAATATATTTTGCCTTGATTTTTTCAAGTTAGGTTTTTTTCTAATCATGTAAAATGTTTTCTAAAACTAGCTTAAATTAATTGATTGCAAATACCATCAAGTTCCACTTGTTAAAAAAAAAAAAGAAAAAGAAAAAAAAAAGAGGAAAAATCAATTTGAAAGAATATGTTGCTACACTTCTGAGGCAGCATCACTTTGGTCACAGTTATTATATTACAGATGGCACTTTCCATCTATCCTCTGACAAAGTGAAAATGAAGAATGTTTCATTTAGGTCTGCCATGTAGATGAAAAGTCAACAAACAGATTTTTTATTTTCCTTTAGCTGTTAAAAATATATCTTAAAGAAGAGGAGAGGGAGAGGAGAGGAGAGGAGAGGAGAGGAGAGGAGAGGAGAGGAGAGGAGAGGAGAGGAGAGGAGAGGAGAGGAGAGGAGAGGAGAGGAGAGGAGAGGAGAGGAGAGGAGAGGAGAGGAGAGGAGAGGAGAGGAGAGGAGAGGAGAGGAGAGGAGAGGAGAGGAGAGGAGAGGAGAGGAGAGGAGAGGAGAGGAGAGGAGAGGAGAGGAGAGGAGAAAAACTCAACTGTTTGAGTTTTCATGTTCAGATACTCTGAAAGTTGAGTTCTCACTTCTATCTATTCAAAGTGATATAAGTTCAATAATTGAGCTTTTAGTCTCATCCTGTGCAGGCATAAACAGAGTAGAAATAGAATAATAGAGAAGGTGGATGTCACTCTTTTCAGGGTACTGAAACAAGAGGATGAGGTGGAAGTTTTGTCCCACCTTGAGACTGGCACCCACTCCAGCAGCAGGGCCCAATTTCATTTCAGTCTTGCTTTCCAAACCACATCAGCATGGGACTGCAGGGAACTGGGTCACAAAGCCTTGCTCCCTGTAGCTGAAGACAAGTGAATTACTTGTGTTACTCCCTTCATAAACATGTGAATCATTCTTATCTTGAGTCAGGAACAATCAACGCCCCATCCTGCTTAGCCTCAAATGCACTCTTGGCTTTTACATAATTCATGGTCATTGGAACAACAAGAACCACTGTCTGTTATAATTTTCTTCATTGTAGGCAGCATGCATGCCTTAAGATTGATCAGTGACTGAACTCTGAAATTTCCTTAGTTGTTATTATTAATAGTTCTGCACTGAAATCCTGGTTGGTGCAAAAAATGTCATTTTCATAGCTTCGTGACCTGTTAATATAAAAAAATTATTAGTAATCAGGAAAGACTGATAAGGAAGGCTGTAGTAAGCTAAAAATGTAAATGGCAAAGGAAAAATGTAGCAAGAGTTGTGTTATCAAAAAATTTAGTAGCTTTGTTTCCTGAAGAAATGAAAATATTAAAATCTAACCATTTGAGACCAAACTTTGACCACATTTTCTGATACGTATTTAATATTCTTGTTAGTGTTTACATCCAGTGGGGATTTCAATCTGATTAATTCAGATATATCTAAGGAACTGAAAATGTCTTTCAGATTTTTCCATATACACAAACATAATGAATAAAAAAAAAAAAAAAAAAAAAAAAGAATTACATAATCAGATCATCAAAATCTCTTGGCATTTGAAATTACTTAAAAACTAATTAGACATGCCTTGTCACAGTAACCTTGTTTCTTTATTGCAGTTTTTTACCTCCTTATATCTGCAAAATTCTATTAAAAACACTTCACTGTTTTTATCCCTGTCTTCTTTCTTTAGACAAAAACTCTGAGACCAGGACTATGCCTCATTTTAGATTTGTGAAGTACCCAATATACACCTCTATGCAAAGGCTGTTTTTGACCGCTATCCTCTATAGCCATATAAATTCCAGTGATAACAGTGCAAATTGCAACACTAAAAATTATATTTTCCATTATTTTTGCTTTTTGAACAAGCTAATTAATTTTTTTTTTTTTAATATTCTGGTTTTATTTGTCAAAAAGACCCAGAGTAATTTTTTTAAATTAAATTTGTAGACCATAAAGATCTACTTACTCTGTCCACAGAACTTACATAAAATTATTTATGGGAAGAAAAAAAGAAAGTAACTTTTTTTTTTTGACGGGGGGTGGTGGGGGGAAAGATACAAATTTTGATGTATTGCCCCTTCCGTTTAAATATCTATTCCTCACATAAAAACATGTTAATAAAATGTTTTTAAGTAGTTTATTGATGTTAATAAAAAAGAGATCCTTGCTAGAATTGGTGAATATGAGGTGCCTTTAATTTGGCTGTACTGAACTGTACCAACTGTGATGCAATCACTATAGCCAGTACCTTTTGCATCATTAATTTGGCTTCTACAAATAATAAGGTTTTATGGGTCCCTACAGTGATTATCCCATGAACTGATATGCAACCAAGAGTGTTTTGTATCTAGATATTGAAGCTATTAATTGCCTTGATGCCATCAAAGTCATAATCTATCCCAGCAGAAGTGCCTGGGTATAAAGTCCCAGTGCTCCCCAGACACTTTAAAGCTTATTTTAAATGTGGATTAATGCATTATATTTTCAGAGGTCAGTGAAGATATGAGTATCAGGAAAAAGATTTAAAATTGTAATCAAGGTTGAGAAGGTTATGTGCAGGAGCACAGTAAATAAGGATAATCTTTAAAATTTTATAGCGATAATAATTGTCCTTAACTTTCTTCTAGTTCTTTTTCTCCTGAGAAAACGTTCTGAAAAAGCCACAGTTGCAACAGGATGTCTAACAGAGCATTGATAGAGCCTCTGCTGCTTTTACTCGGGAAAAATCTGTAGAAGGACAGAAGTAGACTGTCTCCACCTCTAGAAGAGAAACATTTTCCTATGGTCTCCAACACCTCGTTCATCTCTAATGACCTGAGGACATGCAGAGGAACATTCCCACACCCTTTCCTCTGGTTGAAACTCATCATTTATGAGTAACAGCTGCTTCCCTCAGTCCCACAGCCTATATTTTGGGTATTGTCACACAATTCAGGTCTTTACTCTCTGTTACTTATTTGCTCTCTGAAACTGATGTGTATCATTATAAAATGATCTGAAGTGTTCACAGTACTTTCACAGAAAGAAAATTTACTGCATTGAACCCCAGATTCCTCTGTCTGAATAAAAATTAGAAAACATAATTGAAACATGTAACAGAATCTGATAGTGTCTGTAAAACTTCAATAGTTAATCTAAAATATCCCTTGTGACCAAAGAAATCTATCTGTATTAAGATCATTGCCTTCTGCCCTCTTGAAATCAGCATTGAGACTGTATCTTCCAGATACCTCATTTGGATTTCACACACCATTGATCCTACATTGCTGTTGGCAGTATAGATAAGAACAAGATAGAAAACAGATACAGTCCAAGGAGAATGAGCAGGGCAATCACTGTTTCTATCACATCTTAGCTGAAACTGTGATCTTCACACTTCTCAACACAAGCCTAAGAATGCCTGATAGCATGGCTACTCCTGAAAATGTAAGAATGACAGATATTTTCCTTACATCACTCTGCTAGAAATCATGAGGCTAATAGTTCAGAGGTCTTTTGGGTTTCTAGACCTCCTCAAGTCTAAGGAAGAGATGAAGTTGCCTCCAGAGCAGCAATAGCTGCTCCAGTGCCAACTAGAAGGCAAAGTGTGTCTTTTTACTGTTCTAAATCAAGGGGTTTCACATGTGAGAACTTCTTTCTGAAGATATGTTTATCAAATAACTAACTTGGCAAACCTTTAGGTAAGAGATAAGATTCATGTAAATTATTCCAGGTTTTTTCTGGCAGCTATCGAAAATCACCTGGAGGACAAGAGAGTCATCAGGCACAACAACACAGTTTCATGAGGGGAAAGTCCTGCTTGTTAAACCTGAATTGTTTCTGCATCAAGGTAAGCTACCTAGCTGATCCAGGAAAACCCAGAGATGTCACCATTTTGGACTTCCACAAAGCTCTTGACACTTTCTCACAGTGTCCTTCTGGAAAAAAATGTCCATCTCAAATGTCATGATTCAGCAGGTGAGCAACTGGCTCATGGGTGGGGCATGAAAGGGGACAGAGAATGGGGTGACATCAGATTGGTGGCCTCCCACTATCCTCTGGCTTTATGCATCTATGGCTCTATGATTCTATTGGTCTATGATTCCATGATTTCATGGTTCCAGGATTCCATGGCTCTGTGACAAAAATAACAGGAATTTTTCCGATGCAGTGTCTGTCAATGCAGACGCCTTTCATCAGTAAAGGGGAGCTATTTGGAAAAGAGTGGCTTAGAAATCCATCATGGTTTAATGAAGTCAGGTTTCCAGCTGGGCAGGGTGGCTCCTGGTGGGGACTGGGCAGTGCTAATTAGCTGCCTAGGTTTGAATATTGACACATGGTTAAACCACTTAAAAGAACTCTATGAAAACAAATTTAAGGACGAGCAAGCCCAGGAAAAGGTCTCTTGGCTTCTAACTTTGGAGTGGGCAGGTTGGGGCTCTGCTGAAGAGCTGGCCCCATCCTGGGAAGCCTTCCCAGGACCCTGTTCTGGCAGGGTGGCTGCACCCCCTGCCCAGGGACTGGGCCACCTCCACACAAAACCCACTGGCCCTTTGCTCAGCAGTGCTGCTGGGCCATGCTGGCAAGAGGTAATATCAGCAGCAGGAACAACCATGTGAAGCCACCTCCAGTGCTGCCCACAGGACCACTCCTGGTGACCACGAGGCTGAGACTGGGCAGCCGAAGTTGGAGCATCTGGGATAACAGTGTGCAGCCACAGCCACCTCGGCAGGACTCGGGATGGACTTTGCTTTCTCAGCCACTTTTATCCAGCCATGCTGCAGACAGAAGGACAAAAGCAGTAGCAGCAGTTTTGTTTCTTTTCCTACTGTCCTACATGAAGTAAAGGTGCAGAGGTGACATGGGCAGCCAGCCTGACTCACACAGTGTCACAGCCATAAACAAGAGCTTTGTTTCAAGTAGCCTGGTTTGATAAACAGGCCCCTAGGTGAAAAATAATAGGATAGATTCAAACCCAAACAAGGATTTCACCTAATGAGTTCTATCCTAAAATGCAGATGCCTATTGATCAGAGAGCTGAGTGATCCAAACTCCCAACCAATCATATGTGTTTGCCCAGGAGCTCCAAACTCTCTGTTTGAGGAGAGTTCACAAGAATAAAATGTTTTTTGTCACATGGATCATAGAGTACCATGTCTTTGCCTCGGACCCAGCACCAACCAATGTTACAGCACAGTGCCAGCAGGGACCACAGTCAGCAGTGAGGGACACAGCAATTCCTCAGTCATGGAGCTTCAAGACTCTATAAGAACTGTTTCAATTGATAAAGCTTGGGAACAAATGAACCTACGGACACCAATTCCCTCCCAAATCAGAAAATAGAAAGGGTAAAGACACACAGAGAGAACAACACAGGACTCTGAGGTCAGTGAAGGAGTCTAATTCCAGGTTGGAGTGGATTGAGGAGACGCCCTACTCTTAGACTGAAATTCTTCTCTGGGGCTATGGTGAAGATATAATTGATATACCAGACTTTGTTTTTTCCCTGGAACTCATGGAATGAACTAGGGGGATGTAGCATTCTAACACAACTGTGAGCCAAGGCACCAGCACTGAAGCAAGTAGATGTTGCTGTGGAACAATGAGAAAGATGAACAGAGAGAGATGAGAAACCTTGTCCCCAGGGATGGAAGAAAATCTCTGTTACCAGAAATAAGAGAACTTTTGTTTCTAGACTAGAGCAGCTTATCCTCAAAATTGTACCCCAATAAGTTAAGATGATCCATGAAAGCTGCTGTAGGAAATCAGCAAAGCATGAGATGGACTCTCACTCTGCAAACATATTTTTCCTTTCCCAGGCAGCTGATTTGCTGTGACATTGAAGCCATGAGAGAACTATTTCTTGTGAAGTCTCCATGGCATGACAAAAGAGACTTACTATGATTTTCTTATTATTTTTGCTTTTAATTCTGTTTATAAAGTTTGTTTTATACCCTTTACTGTTTGAGCCTGCTTTGCTCTCCTCCTAACCCTTTTCTCACAGCAGAAAATGAGTAAATAATTCCAGTGTGTGCCTGGTGATTTGGACAGTGCTAGATCCACCACATAACTGGTGCATTTTCTGGGAAACTCAGATTGGTGAACCCCAACCAACACGAAATCTCACTTGTAATTGTATGGGGGAAGATGAGGCAATGCCACCTAAGCCTGTTGCAATCTTCTATATCCAGGAATGAGGACAGAGGAATTAACATATGACCTACTGATACAAATGTTGGAAGTTCTGCCAAGCACTGAAACGTTGGTCCGACTTGTAAGGCCTATAGTTACCTACTTTGGCAGTAAAGCTTGGCTGAGGTTTTAATCAGTTTTCACAGGATTACTTCTCTCTTCCATAAAGACCGTTTCTCTTGCCCATTGATGCCCCTGGCCTGGACGTGTCCAAGGCCAGACTGGATGGGGCATTGAGCAACCTGGTCTAGAAAAGGGGTCCCTGCCCATGGCCAGGGGTTGAAATGAAATGGTTTCTAAGATCCCTTCCAATTGCTCTGATTCTACTGCAGTGGCTTATCACCCTTGCTTAGCAGGACTAGCAGTGGTCATATAGAGAGGGAAGCACTCGAGAGTTTGGTTTGGACAAGGATGAGAAGAAGAAAATATAGAACATGACTAACTGCAAAAGCCATTTTCTTCATAAAGCTCATCAAGATGAATCTCTTCCAATTAAACATATTCTGTGATTCTATAATTCTCTTTTCATTGATTGCCATATTTACCTCCTACCATTTCACTAATACCTGTGTGTGCCAGCGAAGCCAATGTGAACTAAAAAGTTTATTTACTCAAATGGTAAATTCAAATCATAAATATTTAAAATCACTTATATAAAGCACTTGTGTGCAACAGAGGTAAAGTGCTAATGTAAGTGGAATATGCAGAGAAATTGCAAACAACCCCTAAACCATAAAACAAATAAAAAACTCCACAAAAGCAAACCAAAAAAAAAAAAAAAAAAAACAAAAAACAAACCAACCAACCAACCAAACAAGCCAGTTTCAACTCTATCTTCTTAAACTTTTTCATCCAGAAACTGATGAGAAACGTGTGACATAAGTCTTAGGAATGTATACAATATCAAGGAGAAAATAACATTAAATTACCCAAGTGCTCTCTTTAATTGTAATGCAGAACAATGCAGGGTTCCATAAGTACTCCATCTTTCATTTCAACAAATTTTTGAGGGAAGAAAGAAAACATCAGTCAGAGTTATTTTGAGGATACAGTCTATGAGGTCCTCTGTTGTAGCGTTTCAGTAGTTGTACTAGATGTGTTGCAGCCGGACCCTTTCATAAGTCTAGCAAATAATAATGGCATTATTTAGCAAGGCATTTCCCTGCCTGTTGATTTGCCTTCATAGAAGCACTGATTCTTAGCAGGATTGTAATAATGTGATGGATCCTGACCAGCCTCTGCTCTGAGACCTAATTCAGTGTCTTTATTCAGGTTAAGTAATACTTTATACATCAAAACTGAGTGACAAAAGGATAGGAAACCCAATTGTTTCAACACAGAGTTCATAGGTCTCTGGAAAATATTAAAAATTTCTCCACTGCTATTATTTCACACCGCTCAGATTTTTTATGCCCTGAATGGCAACACGTGCTGTTTCAATTTCAGGCAGATAAAAGCAAATGCCTCATTTATTACTAGTAAAATTTGAAGTTTTTCTAGGGTAGGGACATCCCCTTTTATTCTATTCTTGCACAGTGACTCTGAGACTTCTGTTATGGCTTTCAGTAGTGAAATAAGGCAAGAATTATAGGGGGAAATAGAAATCGCTCCCCACATTTCAATGGATGATCTACCTGTCCATCAGTTCACAGATTGAAACAATTTTAAGTGCTAACCCAAATTATTCCACTCTTAAATATCTGCTGGTACTGAGCAAAAACTTCTTCCTCCCTTGATTTTGATGGGTTTTTGGCAGGGACAAACCTGGTCCTGCATGTCTAACCTATGTGTTGGACAAGCAGCAGAATTACAGAATTGAATAAATTTCCTTTGCCTCCATTTGGAAACTGTGAAATAATCTGTACATTTTATTCTATCATTTGCATATTATTTTCTGAGTAAGGATACAATTGGCTGCAGATATGACATCTTTGTGACAGTGAATCTGCAGCAGCACTGAAAAGAAAGGGGGAAGGAGCAGGGTCACAGAGAGGACAAAAGGAAAGAATAGCTGTCTAAATCATATATCATTAAAGTGATGCTCATTGAATTACCTCTCTTAGGGCCTGTCAAAACATGTGGTGCCCTTGCAATATGATGTGAATTAAATGCCTTCTGGCCCCTGAAATATTGTTTTCAAGGCCAAATGTGTACTTTCACAGTTTCTCTGTATAACTACTAAGAAACACTTAGAACACTCTGATTGACTCCTATGATAAGCAAAAACAACTCAGAAATACAACAGTGTGAGCAATGTGTGGCATCAGGATTTCAAAGGAAAAAAAAGATGTGGGTACTTGCAGGACTTTGGTGATGGTCACTGAGAGCTCTATCTACTGAGAAACTGGTCAACATGACTTAAAATTGCCCTTGGGAGAGAAAATGTAAATGTCATTGGTTCATAGAATGATTTGCTTTAGAAGGGACACTAAAGACCATCTTGCTCTAACCCCCTGCCATGGGCAGGGACACCTTCCACTAGACCAGGTTTCCTGAACTGTTACTGGATCAACATCAACAGTATTAACTGGCTTAATCCTTTCAGTCACTGTAATCTTATTTTGTCCTCTGTGAGCAGGAGAGAGATGTCATCTTTTTAAGAGACCCCAGGTAGACATCAGAGGGCCCTGAAGGGTGGTTGCTATCAGATGAGAGCCACTCTTTTCTTCCAGGTAGCAAGAGACAAGCGTAGAGAAAATGGTCTCAAATTTTACCAGGGCAGTTTTATACAGACATTAGGGAAAACCTCTTCCCTGGAAGGGTCTTCAGGCACTGGAACTGGCTGCTCCAGGCAGTGGTGGAGTCACTGTCTGTGGAGGTGTTAATTAAAAGTGTATTTTACTCTTGGACACATGGTTTAGTGGGGGACCTGGCAGTACTGGGTTAAGAGTTGAACTCCATGACCACACAGGTCCTTTCCAACAAGTGTATGATGGAGTGATTCCATGATCCCATCTGCTTGAGGATGGGAGGCTCTGAGTTCTACAGCCACTGCCTTAGCAGGCATCACAACACCACAACTCCAAGTCTGGTTTCCTACCATTGAGTACCTGAGGAATGGGTTTTTCCTCTCACCTCCTGCTGAATTTTGAGTTTTGGCTAATTCTGACAATCATGAACTTTGCCTGTTTTCATTGTTGGTTTTATATGGTGAGGTTGTTTCGCTCTGACCAGAGTGCCAGACCTCTTCTTCACACCTAAACACAATTGGTACTTCTTTTAATTTAAAAAGTCTATCCATCAAGAGGCATGGTGTTTTTTTAATTACTGGGAGTCTGCAAGGGTATGTCCAGAAATTAGTGTCTGTAGGACCAGGACAAGTATAGTTAATGTGTGAAAAGGTGAAATCTCACATGAAATTATGTGCTGTCAAAAATATGACTTTGTGGAGAAAAATTGTACCATTATTCATCTCAGACATGAATATTTGCAGGGGGAGATGGAGGGTGACCTCACTGCTAAATTCAGATATTCAAAATTCATAATAAAAATATCCCTCCAAAGCATCCACATTTCACACATTTCACTTTAGATTTTTAATTTTTTGAGCCTGTATTTCACATATCTATTATGCATGTCAGCTTTTCTCAAGATGTTATTGACTAGAATTTTTTCTCTTTCTTTTTTTTTTTTTTTTTTTTTTTTTTTAAATCTGCTTGTCTTCCTGTTTTTTTTTAGTGAAATTTGCAGGGGATAATATTTTTCTCATTCTTGAAACCACAGTTTTGAAGAAAATAAAAATATTGTGATGCTTGCAAGAGAAATGTTAAAATCAACATCACATTTATTCATGGTAATTATAACAGCTTCATGATTTCCAGAATAAGGGTAGTTTTTCATGCCAGAATCATGGGATGAAAATCCATGTGCCACCATTATGTATAGAGACCGCCTAAGAGTTCTGAAATTAGATATTATAATCTTGAATTCCTTAAGAAAACCTAAATAAACTGAAAAATAGAGAGATGACGTGTCTCCTGACAATACAGTGTATCAGTGAGAGATAAAGATGCAGAGCTCAAATCAGTTGTATTCCAGTGCTTTTCTCTATCTAAAGTACCCAAGAATATTCCCCAAGGGCCTTCTAGATGCCCCAACTTTGCCAACACATGCTACAACTATATTTTTTTGTGAGTTATTTTTCTTAGCACTGCTGTAGGTTTGTTTTCTGCTTTATTTGTTTGCTTACTGTTCTGTTTAATTGTTCATTTTTGGAGTTGAGATTTGCTTGGGGTTTTGGTTTTTTTTTTTTTGGTTTTTTTGTTTGTTTGGTGGTTGGGTTTTTTTGGTTGGATTTTTGTGGTTTTTTGTTGTTGGTTGTTTTTTGGAGGTTTTTTGTTGTTGGTTTTTTTTCTCTTTTGCTTGTCTGTTTGATTGTTTTGGTTTTGTTTTTGTTTTTTTTTTCATGTAGGTCAAAGCTATACACTGTATTTTGAGATATGAGGGGGAATACTGACACCTTATATGTTCTGTGACTCTTTCAAAAGTTGTGTTCAGGATATGAAGGAGACATGACAGGACCAGGACTCTCAACATACTGAAGAAAATCTTTGCTGTATGCCACAACATCAGGGCAACACATGGAGAAGCGTCCACAAGAAAGAAGACAGACAACTGTAATTTTCTTACCCTTTTATAATATCCCTCTAGTGGTTGGAAGCACCTTCAGCACAGAATGGTTTTCCTTAAATTCAGCACCCTCTGATCTAGCAGTTACTAACAGCAATTGGGACAGTATTCAGCATTTAAGAACACCTATAAGGAACCTTCTTACTTATGAAAAATTACTCTTATTTTATGGTCCAGAATATAATCTGTGTAAAACCTGTTTATGTATTCCAGTTTTGGCAGTATGAGTTCTACAGCAATTTTGTATGGAAGAATCCTTTTTTGCATGAAGTGGTTGAGACTTCAGCACAGGTATCTCTCAGGGGAACCCACTGCTATGTATAACCAGGAAAAACTGGATAGTGGATAGCTACGAGGAACTTTGGTCCGAACCCAAAGTGCGGCTTATAATCAGGTGCGGCTTATATATGGACAAAGAACAAAAAGTTACTGTTTTAGTTTGGAGGACAGGTGTCTGTTGAGAAAGGCAGGAACTTCTCTTTGAAATGGAGAATGTAAACCCCCTCCCTCCAAATTATCATAATTTTGAAATCAAGGGGTTTTCAGGCAAAAATATGGGAATTAGGAATAACAGTTCTTTACTAGGGAAATTAAAATAGAAATACAGTGCTACAAAGAAACAAACTCCAAACCCTGACAAAGTCAGAGTACAACCTGACACCTGTCAGGCAGGGTGTTGGCAGCAGTCCCATTCCATGGTGGCTGCATCCTCCTGCAGTGACAGATGTGGCTCAGTTGGAGCAGTGCTCCTGTACAAGGTGCAGTTTCCCTCCGGAGCTCCAGTGGGGATGTGGAGAAATCCGGTTTTCCTCTGGAGTCCAGTGGAGAAAGGGGCTCCCTTAGTGTTCCAAACCCTCTGTTTTTATCTTGGTAAGAAATGTTGGGCTCTTCCCCCTGGCTGGAGTAACTCCCAATGGGATGCAGTAATTTTATCAGTCCCACAGTGGGACTCAATGGCCATGAGCAGAAAATGACTGGCTGGAGGAAGGATGGGTTGTGAAAAGATAAAGAACAATGCCCTGCCTGGTTTCAATGGATGGCCCATTAGCAGAATATCTGCCATGGAGATAAGGATCACTGCCCCCACCCTCAACAGATGGTAATAGAACAGATACCTTTTATCACACTCTGTATTGTAACATGCGGCTTATAATCAGGTGCGGCTTGTATATGGACAAAGAATGAAAAGTTGCTGAAACCCAGAAGTGCGGCTTATACTCAGTGAGCCCTCGTACTTCATGTAGCCTTGATGCCAGCCCACACAGCTGTTTTGGGAAGAGCAAGGGAGAAGATTTCTTGGTATCCAAACCCTCAGCACAGCCTGGCCATGCTGCCCGCAGTCTTGCTGGGTGGAAAGCATAAAAGCCAGTCCTAAATCTTGTCCTAAGTCAGAGACAGAGTTGGTAACAAACCAGGGAAGGAAGAGCACAGATGTTCTGGCACCCAGGTTGTCATTCCAGTCACTGCTCCTCACTGCCTCCAAAACAAAATTGTATTACTTGATTTTGGAAGGTGAGAGCCTAGCTTTCCTTGGTGGGGAGCTATTTTTGGAATGTTGACCTCATGCATAAGTCCTGGCTAGTTCCCATAAGTACAGCAGCAAAAATCTCGCATGTTTTCATTCAGAATGCCTGGGGTGTGTTCTGAAGTTGGTATCTCACCTCTCTTGTCTTCACACTGTGATCAAACAGAGAGTGCTTGATTTTTCCATCTTCTGTAACTCTTTGTTATTTATTAGTGATTTCGAGGTGCTGAGCACTTCTGTGAGATGCTGAGCACCCTGAAGTTTCAGTGATTGCCAATTAGAGGTGTGCAGCACCCTTCAAGACTGTGACTCACAAGAGCAATTGTGTTGAAAGGGAAAAGAAGCCTTGTCCTGTTAATTGCAGGTTCAATTAAAAACACAACCCACATCCAGAGTACAACTCAAGAGGATACTCCATACACAGCACATTTGAAATGTATGAAAAAAATGGTCCTTTTTATTAATTTAAAAGTTAACGTGTTCATCAGATTGCATCAGTTCATTATGCAACCGTGCATGTTCCTTCAGTATGATATGTAGCAGTCAACAGGAGCATTTCAGGGATAAAATAAAAGGAGATAAAATAACATTAATTGTTGAGAATGAAGAGTTAAAAAGATGAACTAGGTAGAAAGTTCATTTTTTCAGACATGGTAGGCGCATTTCATCAAGGCAAAAAAATAATTTTTTTGAGATGCAAATAAAATAAATAGTAAAGCAAGTTGGTTTGGAAGGCACAGAGATGGAGATTTGGGCTGACAATGTTTATGATGACCACAGCTTTCTTGTTTTTCCCCTTTACCCTAACATAATTGCTTTTGACTGGGCAAATCATGTTGTTCTTGTTGTAATGTCATTGCAATTTATGATTCTATAAGGCACTTGAAAAGATTTTTTGTTTTTATACACTTTGCATTTCATTTTAATGCCATCTAAGGAAATTGCATACCTAAAGCTGTACGTGATACTTTTTATTAAATACCAAATGGCATAATCCTTTTTTTCCCCCTCCCCTGTTTCTTGATTACAATCAAGATGTGTTTTAGATTTTATTACAGAATCACTTTCCTACTCAATTAGAGCCTTAAGGTTAATTTCCGCTTATACGTCGCACTAAATGTCAGGTTAATGCAGATTTTACATGGATGTGGGGGAATACCCATCCACAGGGGTTACATGTAGCCTTGTGGGAAGATTTACACACAGCACCAAAAAAAAATTCTGATCTGGTATGCAAGAAATGACACAGACTGCATTAAGTCCATAGGGAGTTTCACAGCAATTTCAAGTGAAGTGTATTCAGGTACTGTGAAAGTAGTAGAAGATTTTACCATTAAAAAAATATAATATAGAGGAAAAAATGTAGTTGAGTACTGGTCTGCCAGCACCCAGTTTGTGTGGAATTCACCTAGTGTGGGGAAACTAATATTTTATTGAAGCCTTTCTCCCCTGTGTCATGGTCCCTGCAACAGAAGGAAGCATTCTGAGGATTCCTCTTGAAGAATCAAAAGGAGTCAAAGGTACCTATTGCTCCCATAGATTTGGATAATTATTATTTCTCCCACTTGTATTAAAAGTTTGATCATTTCTCAAATAAAAAATACACTAAAGGCTCAAGGGACTAAGGAAGAAAATATATCGAAATTCTTACAACGTTAAAATTTCTCATTAATGTCTTTGTAATGAATTATTTATTCTACAAATTATAGCAGAATGTAAATAAGAAAACACTGATATTACAGTTATTTTTTGACCACGAAGGCTTTGCCACATCCAAAATCTTACAGATTTGTGAAATGAATTTGTAACACCTCATGACAGCACTGTATTATCTCATGGAAGGTTTTGCATGGAGACTTCCAAATAGTATCTTTTTCTATGGATAGTTGTGGTTAGAAAATCCATTTATTTTTCTTTAGAAGATTTTTTTTGTATTCTTTGACTTTTCCTGTAGAAATATTTTTTTTCATTTTCCTTTTCTTCACCCTCCCTCTCTGACAAGAAAACAGAAAAAACCAAAATGTTTCTAGCCTCACAGTCCAACAGTTTTCATTTAAAGTTCAGTGATGTATACTCATGGGGGCAAAAAATGCTGCAATGGATATTACATTTGTGCTCTACATTTTCAATATTTTCACTCGGTTTTGGGGAATTATTAATAGAGAAATGGTCTTGATGTCTGTAACAAGAAGGGAATTTTAGCCTTGCCTTTTTGAAAGGACATGAGAAGCTAATGTGCAAGACAGGTACTGAGGGATTAAAATGCCAGCATGCAAGATTAAAACATACACAGAAAAAAAATTACCACAGGCCTAATAAGCTATTAATGTATATCTTTATCTATTGAAAGCAAAAGGTTCTGTAAAAAAAAAGAATATGCACACACAACCCTACATAAATATACACACATAGAGTTATAAAATAATAATTTATATATTAAACCCAATGGGAAACCAGCCAAGATATTCAGATTTAACTGACAAGCAGTAGCTGCAAAGCTTCTGATATATACCTAAGGGGCAACATTTTAGAAAAGAGATAACAAGAAGATATTATATTAATATTAATAAAGTTTTATTTCCAAAGGGAAAATATGATCAAGTACTTTGCTTTCCAGGCTGCCTTTTTTCTTTTTTTTTTTTATATTTCTGTTAAAGTTGGAAACAAATTATCCTAACTTAACCAGTTGCTCCTTTTTCATGTAATCCTTTTAAATTATACATTAAAAAAGAAGGGGTAGTGAGCAATGAGGTTAACAGAGCTATACTCCTCAGATGATGTGTGATGAACAAGGCTCAATGCCAAACATTTTTAGCCAAGTCAAGTCACTCTATTCATGTTCATGTACCATAAAATTTGCTTTTACAAGGGCAACTATAACATTTGCATTAGAAAGGAACACATGAAATCCTAAAGTCTTTGCGTATATCCTGAGTACTGCTATAGTGATATATAAAATGAGAATGTGAATTCTAACTTTACATGAATCTTGGCTTCATAGCTGATGAAATTTTATAATGGATTACATATTCTCTGGAGACTCAGGAAGCCAAGATCTGTTTCCTATTGTTAGCAACACCAAATTACAAGGGCAGCCTCACAAGGTCTTTGGCCAAGGAGGAAATTTGACAGAATCATTGAATAAGTTGAGTTGGAAGAGGTCCTCAAGGATTGTTGAGTCCAGCTCCTGGCCCTGCATAGGATCATGCCCATGTCCCCAGGTGTATTTGGCCAAATTTGGAGGTTTTCTCTCTTGACTTTATCTTCAATTAATCAAGAGTAATTGAACGCTTGAATTAATTTTGTGTTAATTTTCATCACGTCAGAAGTCTCTTTCCCATCAAGAAGACCAGGCTATTTGAGGTACCATTGGATGGTCAGATGACAACTGGTTGGAAAAGATATTTAAAATGCTGTGTACTAGAAATATATCAACTTTTACCTTCTCTTCTCACTCTTGTTCTCCCTAACTTCAGTCCAGGAGGAAAGATCCTGAAGTCAAGACATTATGAATTGAGAAAGGAAAACAAGCAAACAAACAAACAAACAAATAAATAAACAAACTATTTTTATATATATATATATATATATATATATAATCTGAATTACTGAAATTATTAAAATGATTAAAATTATTTTATTAAAATTATTAAAGTTTTATTTTATTGATCGCTTTCTTTTAACTTGTAGTTAACTAAATTTCAGAGGAAAAAAGGTAAATGGAGAAGTTGAAATTTAAGAGAAACAAGCTATTGCTCACACTAAGAATTTTCTGAATCCAACTTTTTTCTTAAATTTATTTCTTTTGATTAAAACAAAGTTTTGATTTAAGTTCACACAAGAAAACAAACAAAAAAAAAATCTGTTGCTTTTCAAAATGTCATTATTAGGTGTAGTATGTAAGTTTCCCATTCCCCTCATTTTTTCTTTGAGTACCTAAAATCTCCAGCTACATACAGATTTCATCTGCATTACAAAATTAAATGAATGTGTGTTTGATGAGCATATTAACTCTGAAATCTACAAAGCATATTGGTAAACTTGATAATGAAGCCTTAAAATAAGAGTAGTCAAGATGTTCCTGAATCCAAAAAAAAGTGTCAGAAACACCTCGAAAGAAAATTAGCATAGGTATCACCAAATAGCAAAGGGAGATTATCTGAATATGTAGAAAGGGATTGCAGGGATCTAAAGTGCATTTAGCACAAGACCAGAGAATTTGGAAATGGACAGCTCAGTGGATCATGTGGTCCTCTTCCGCTGAGACACCATGTGTCAGTGATGCCAACTTGGAAAGCTCTACACTATCAGGAAAGTCAGAATAATGTCTCCAGATCACAGTCCTGCTTGCTGATATTCTGTCGACTCTTCTTGCTGTTCTTGATGTGTAGGGTCCAAAGTTGCATCAAATATTTCACTTTAATACTTCAGCAGTGTAGAGTAGAACAGAGTATTTATGTTACAGATGTAATTTCTCTTTGTATGTTATGAAATCATATGCCACATTGAAAATATTAAGAATTTTTTTTTGTTACCCTCAGCAGCTCTCAATTCATTTTAGCAGGAAAAATTCCCTGCTAGTTATTTCCTGATTTTGAGTTGAGCGTTTCAACATTTCCACATGCACATGGAGGTTTACATTACATAAGTTGTTTTCAGGTTTTTGGTGTCATTATCACTGAGCAGAAGAAAATGGTATGGCTTGATCAGAGTTTTCAACACCAATAAAGCTTCGTCAATGCAGATATACCAACCTGTCTGGTCCTATCCAATATACTGCTTCATTGCCATTCACACCTTCCATGAGTCAGTCAAATTCTCCCCTACACACTTTCTTTCCATACATTTAATTTCTCATTCCCAGCTCTCTCCATACTAATCCCTTGGAAACAGACAAAACAGATCTCCTGCAGCAAATGCATGCCGAGAGGCGGATTACAGGTTTTTTTGAGAGCATTCATTTTTATTTTCAAGGCAAGGACAGCATCCTGTAATTGTAGTTTTTCTTCAGAACTATGTAAAAATTACACATGCTTTCTTCTGGCAATTGAAATAAGTAGCAGAATTCAGGTTGTTGTATTTGCTTGTGTGTACACGTTTAACCACAAGCCATATTTTGCCTTCCTTTTCTACTGCTGATATCACACTTACAGGTAATGAACAGGTCAGGTCAACTGTGGCTCTGAGACCAAGTAAGCTCACTTCCAGAAGAGAAGAATAATCACTACCTAGAGAAGACCATTAATCATTCATTTAACTACTAGCACACAGGTTACTCTCAGACAAAATCTTCTGAAAAATTAAATATGTAAACGAAGAGACCAATATCATAATATTTTAGTCTATATTGTATTTTTCATTGCAAAAATCCCCAAAGAACTTCATAAACAATAAATACCAGAACCACTCAGAAGAGGGGTGTCTAAATTTAAATATGTGTGACTGCTCATAAGGGATGTTTTATCCCAGGATTTTTGAGCAAGACAATTACCTTAACTTACTCTAAACTATTGTGTACATTGAGAAGAATACAAAACACAAATTTTCTTTCACTTATGGCTAGCAAAAATGTTTAAACAAGACTAACTAGACTTTCACAGATGACAACCACCTGTTAGCTAGCACCCATGAACATCAGGATATGGTCAAAGGATTACAGTAAATTCACGAATACAAGCCGCACTGACTATAAGCCGCATCTCTGGGTGTTGGCAAATATTTCGGTTTTTGTCCATAGATAAGCCGCACCCGAATATAAGCCGCTCTGTCGTTCGCAGCGAGGACCCGCGTGCAATTAGTAACAGAACCGCGGGAGGGCGGGGTTTACTGGCTGAGCTAAGGCTGTGCAGGCTCGGCCCACTAGGGGCCGCTGAAGGGGCCAGGTGGCCCGGCACGGTGCTGCAGCTCGGGGCTGGCCGCCGCTGCCACTGGGCTCGGTCACCCCGGGTCGGCGCTGCCCCGCGGTGGCAGGCAGGGATGGAGCTTCCCCTGCTCCTACGGCAGCGGCGGCGGGCGGGGACGGAGCTTTCCCGCGCCCGTGGCGCCGGCGGCGGGCAGGGACGGAGTTTCCCCGCTCCTGCCGCGGCGGCGGCGGGCGGGGACAAACACCCCGTCGGCTCCCCGAGCCGTGGCAATGGCTGCGCGGGGCTCCCGTCGGCTCCCCGAGCCGCAGCAATGGCGGCGCGGGCTTCCCCCCACCTCCCCGGGCCGCAGCAATGGCGGCGCGGGCTTCCCTCCCCCTCCCCGGGCCGCGGTAGGGGCGGTCCGGGTCCCCCCCCCCTCCCCGGGCCGCGGCAATGGCGGCGTCGGGCCCCCCCCCCCGTCTCTCCCCTGGGCTGTGGCAGAGGAGGAAAGAGAGCTCTCCTGCCTCTCTCCCCGCCCCCCGTGCTGCCTACAGGGAGCCAGGCTCCACCCGCGGTGCAACAAAGTAGCGATTTGTAACAATCGCAAAATGCCGGCTTTGCAGCTGCTCGGCTCAGCACTCTGGCAGGCACTTCTGAGGTTGTATTAGCCGCTCCTGATTATTAGCCGCATTTCCGGTTTAGGAGCAAAATCTTAGTCAAATTGGTGCGGTTTGTATTCGTGAAATTACTGTACTCTTTCTATGAAACAGAAATCTTCCCTGTTAGCATTATATAGGCTGGGGTTGGTCGTGTTGTGCAGAGACAGGAATGAGGCACAGGAAATATTAGTTTAGTTCAACGAGGGCAAGTGCCAGGTTCTGCACCTGGGATGGGTCAACCCTGGATGTACAGACAGACTGGGAATGAGATCCTGGAAAGCAGAACCATGGAAAGGAACCTGGGGGTGCTGGTCAGTGCCAAGTTGAACTTGAGCCAGCAGTGCCCTGGCAGCCAGGAGGGACATCCCTGTCCTGGGGACAGCAGGCACAGCATGGCCAGCTGGGCAAGGGAGGGACTGTCCCACTCTGCTCTGGGTTGGGGCTGCCCCACCCCGAGTTTGTGAGTAGCTTTGGGTGCCTCAACATAAAAAAGGTCCCAAGGCATCAGAGAGTGTCCAAAGGAGGGACACAGGGTGGTGCAGGGTCTGGAGGGGAAGCTTTGTGAGGAGAGGCTGAGGGCACTGGGTCTGTGCAGCTGGAGAAGGGGACACTGAGGGGAAACCCCAGTGCAGTCACAACTGCCCTGTGAGGAATAGGAGGGACAGGCACTGCTCTCTGCTCTGGGGTGACAGGGGCAGGACCCCTGGGAATGGCTGCAGCTGTGTCAGGGGAGGTTTAAGTTGGATATCAGGAAACACCAGAGGGTGTTTGGGCTCTGGAACAGGCTCCCCAGGGAACGGGCGCAGCACCAATCCCAACAGAGTTCCAGGAATGTTTGGACAATACTCTCAGGGTGGGATTGTTGGAGTGTCCTGTGAAGTACCAGGAACTGTACTCAGTGATCCCTGTGGGTCCCTTACAGCTCAGAAAATTCTGTGAAATCCGAGTGCATTGTATAGTTCTGACCTCGGACTGATTCACAGGAGCTCTCTGTGGTCCCTTCTCCTTTTGTCTCACCTTTTGCTGTAATTTGTTTGCAGAGGAAATTATTTCTGGTAAAAAAACTCTGAAGGAGACAGGCCACTTGTCAGGTTTCTAACACAGTCAATTATTGTTGTTCTTAGATAAATGGTAGGTTTGTAGGTTGTTACAGTGAAATTTTAATTAAATTAAATTTAATTAAATTACCTTTTGCACAGGAAGAAATGCGGGAAAAATGAGGAACAAACATTGCGTGATAAAACTAAGGATATTTTCTTTAAATCTCTATTTTCTTCTTCTCTTGTACCAGTCATTGAAGATATAGAGAAGAGTTTGAACATGATAAAGTTTGTGAACTGGGTTTAGACAATATTCATGTGAAGATGGAGTAATCATCAATTATGTCTTTGATCAATTAAGAAATTTTTCTCTGGATGGAACATTCACAAACTATTGGTGGCAAACAGACACATCTAATAGTAATGGGATGGGACACAGAGCAAAATTCTTCTCGACTAAAGGAAAATACTTTTCAGATAAAAATCTTGGTTGTTGAAAGCATCTCATAAGAGGAGTCCCAGAATATTTTCTTTGCATCCTTAACAAAAGCAGTCTCAGCATAGGCTGTATATGGAGCTCCAGGAATCACTCTGTACTATTTTTCTCTATAATTTCAGACATCAGTGATCCACAGTACCTACTCTAAAATTAACAAAGAGTTCTTTACAAAGGAGTGGTTTTCAAAAGTGCCTAATGTTCAGCAAGTTTTTGCTTCTATGATTGCATTCAGGAAGTTTTGGTTCCCAGGAAAAGTCTGCAAACTGAAAAGGAGGAATCCAATATTTGCACCCTGAGATTAAGATTACTGCCTGGGGATACCTTTGTACACACATGTAGGGCTTCCCTTCACTGGGGGTGGAATTTATTTCCTTATGGAAACCACATTGTCTCCACTGTCTCTGTCAGCTGCTCCAATAAAACAGATTCTCCTGAATTACCTCTGAAAAATGTAACATTTAACTTATTTTCATGTAGAGCCACCTTTTGAAGCACCAAGAAGAGTTTCATTTTGTGTGCTGGGAAAAATGTTGAGAAATTTGAACTCTTTTTAATGAGATTAGCAGGTACTAGCTAGAGCACCTGCTTCCCTTTAGGTGATAATTCACTGGGATTAAACAAAAAAGTCAATAAATAAAGAAATCTGAAAAGCTGAGCTAGCAAAAAGAAGCAAGAAAATAAGAGTATAACAATCTTGGAATGAATATAATGTGATTTTAGCAAAGAGAACAATAAGTGAAAGAAAGGGAACAGGCAAGTTTCTGTCAGGTCTACTCTCCTACCTTTACTAAGCTTGCATAACAGCTTGCATTAAAATAGCTCCTTTGCTTCTAATTATACAGCAGATACTGCTTTTGGGAAAATGCCTTTTTGTTACCTGGGTGCAGATCCATACACGGTGTACTACAGGATTAAGTTTATTCAGTATCAGGCTGTACACTTTCCGTCATAAAAATCTTATTTAGGATTTTTGGTAATTATTCCTTCACCATGTCATTCAGAAAGGTCTTTTTAGTGTAAAAGGTGCATGGTATCCCTTGAACTCATACCTTGGAGTGAAATCCAGCATTTCCAATAAGGCATGTAGAGAAAAGGGAGAGCTAAAGCGAGTGATACAAACTAATTCCATTCAGAAAATTACTCAAAATGAGGAAGATAAGTTACTTTTTAATGAAAAATGGGGTTTTGTCTACTTGCAGTCCAAAGATCGTAGGCAACATTTTCAAGACTCTCTTTTACAAAGGTCACACATTCTTTTCTTCTGTTGGAAGACCAGTCCCCAGAATGCTAGATCATGTCGTCCTTTAATTAATAGTTCTGCAGTAAGGGTTAGAAACTGTGTCTTGGTAAGGGAGAAGCCCCAAACAGACATGTCATCTACCTCAGGCATGCTCTAAGCATCAAGGTATAAAATTTTCTTGAGTATTCCAGGTGGATTTTAGGTGGTTTTTTTGTTTTTTTGTTTGTTTTGGGGGTTTTGTGTGTGTGTGCTTTGTTTGTTTGGTTGTTTTGTTTTGTTTTGTTTTGGCTTTTTTGTTTGTTTGGGTTTTTTTTTTTTTTTTTTTTTTGCTTCCTCCTTCCCCTGAAGCTGATCTGCTGTTCAAAATGCAGTGTGTTGGACCACAAAGAATGAACAAGGGAGAGTTTGGGTCGGGTGCTCAGTGGCCTCGTTTCTTACTGTTGATTCCACAGCTGGTTTCAAATTAAAAGCTAAATGTGAAATTTTCAAAAAGGTTTGGACATCATGAAAAGAAAAGAAAAGAAAAGAAAAGAAAAGAAAAGAAAAGAAAAGAAAAGAAAAGAAAAGAAAAGAAAAGAAAAGAAAAGAAAAAAGAAAAGAAAAGGAACAAAAGGAAAAGAAGAAAAGAAAAGAAAAGAAAAGAAAAGAAAAGAAAAGAAAAGAAAAGAAAAGAAAAGAAAAGAAAAGAAAAGAAAAGAAAAGAAAAGAAAAGAAAAGAAAAGAAAAGAAGAAAAGAAAAGAAAAAAGAAAAGAAAAGAAATATAAAAGAAAGTAATAAAATGAATGGCTCAGAAAGTACCCCCAATGCCTCTTACATTAGATTGTAGTTGAGCTGTTCAGATGCATTGGTTCGGATTTACACAACTAAACCCCACCTATTTTCTATACTAAATTCTGACATTCAAACAGATTTTAGTTCTTAATTCCTAACCACAGACCTATAACATATCCACACATAAACTGAATCATAAATCCATTTTCTAGCTTTTAGATTTTAAGATCAACTTAAGGAAATATGATTATGTACTTGATAGCTAATTCACTTATTTCTTATTTCTTCCCTTATAAGACCAGTACTCATATTGCGCACATTTTTGCTTAGATATTACTTGAAAAAGAAACTTCAATACTGTATGCAGAGTATGTTAACCAGTTACTTAATCTGTGTTAGCTCCCCTCTTCATGATATTTTGGGTCATATATTGGTCATATATTATCTTTGAAAGAGAAAATTCCTCTGAATTGAGGTTCATATATTTTTTCATGCCAAAGTTTTTTGCATGTTTTGGTAAATTTTACACTGATAATTTCATCCTTCAGTCAAAAATATTTGGAAGAAGAGGACTTGTCAATATCTATATGAATGTACATTATAATGTGTTATGGTTTAAATTGTACAGGGAAGGAGAGTGACAGTAAAATACAAGAAAGTCTTTCAGGTTTAAAATCCACAAAAAAAATCTTTCAATGGGAAATTCTATAATTTTTTAGAAAATTAATTCTGGAATGTAAACCAATGAAAGATTGGTTTTTTTTTTGTTTCTTTCAGCACATACACAAATGGAGATAAAACAAAACACAGAAATTAGATGAATTAATAATCTTTAGTAATAACAAACATGATTTCAAGAAACCACCATCTGGGTATGTATTATGGAATAAAACAAATACATAAATAATATTGTAATTATATAAGTATGGAATCACAGATTTAAAACAAATACCTCCACACAACATCTCATAGCAATTCATAAATAAGGATCTTAGCCTGTACAGTTCTAGGTCTTGTATATTCAAAAGCTGTCAGAGACCCCCTAAAATCTTTCTAAAATACAAACCCTAGGTAAAGCAGCAGGATGAGGGATTTAAACACATCTTGAGTAACAAAAATCACTTGGGTTCTCAAAGAGTCTTTCAGCTTTTGTATAATTGGAGATTTAGTGGTACACAGTATGTGCTGCAGTAGGGAGCTAGAAAATTGATGCTGTTGGATCATCTATGGCATTGTGTGGAACAATTTTTGTCCCATCTTGCTTATACCTGAATTCAGGGGCTCCCTCAACCAATGGGATATATGACAGGAAAATATTTCACTTTGGTTTAAGAATTTTTGAAGATGAACTTACACACTTATCAAAATCAAACCCATAGCTCCATAGAAATAATTATATATAGATTACCTAAAAAAATATCTGTTCTCTGAAATATGTCCCAAAAAGTTTTTTTTTCAAGTCAGTGATTTCAAGGCTTTTGGCTGTGGAGAAATCAACACACATCTACAGGTCTTGTTTTCTAATAGTAAATTTCCTTCATGTTGAAAAAAAAAGACCATCTTATATGATGATGATTCAAATATTAGTTATAAATATTGAAGACCCACTTTTCATAGCTTTCTTTTGCATGCTTGTGTATACAGGTTGCATTGAATCTCTCTATAAAAATTGTCTAGGATAAATTAAAGAATACCCCTTAAATCTGCCAAAATAAGGCATACTTTTTCCATATCCCTATTTTTTTTAATTAGTTTTTCCATCATTTTCTGACTTTATAAACAACCCCTGAACACGTGAAAATTTCAAAATAATCCTCAGCGCTCAAGTTCCCACCCTTCAATTCTCCTCCTGTCCCAGGCCCAAGCTGGGAGTGACCCCACAGAATACCTCAAATGTTCTTTCCTTCCTGGAGATCTTCCAAGATGACTGCACTACCCTTGAAGGTTTATGGTGTTGCAGGAAAAGGCCACACTAAAAATGGCTGTCACCACTCACACCTTTCTCATGCACTCCTTAGTGAGAACAGAAGTAAATCCTGCTTTTCTCCTCACACCTCCCTTCTGGCTCCGCTCTTCCTGCCTCAGAACTTCCTGCTAATCCTTCAGTTTCAGACAAGTGAAAGTTGGGGAGAACGGAATGCTGGTTTCCTGAACTGCTGAGAAATCAGATCTGTCTTGGCACTTCTTTGAACCATCTTTTCTCTGCTGTCAAAAATGGTGTTTGTCCCCCTCAGATAAATAATGGCACCGGTGGAGTATAAGGAAATGTTGGTCTGGTGGAAGGTGCCCCTTTCCATGGTGTGGGGCTGGAACTAGAGGATCTTTAAGGTCTCTTCCAATAAAAACTCCTCTAGGATTCTGTATTTCTCTTAGCTGGACTATGATCTCTCTTATACTGACACCCTTGGTACCAGCTTGGTAACTGGTAGCTCTCCAAATTTAATTCATAATGTTTAGCAGAATGCCTGAACCACAGGTATCAACATCATCAAAGCCAACCAAAATTATCACCTGGAATTACTTTAAATTCTACAGAGTAGCCTTCAGGCCAAAACAATGGTGATAATGATGATGATGATGATGGTGATGCTGATGATAACGATGATGATGATGGTGGTGATGATGATGATGATAATAATAATAATAATAATAATTATTATAAATTAATAAAAAACTAGCCAAATAAAAATAATATGTATAGTACAGTCAGATAGTTTATTGCATGGTTCCATAAAAATATGCAAAAGGAACGTATCTTGAAACATTACAAAATTCCTGTGCCAGATTTGACTCTGAACAGTTATTCCAGCTTTCATATAGGGATGGATGGGAAAGATGAAAACTTGTTCCTCAGGAACTGTATCTCAGATGCATATCTTAGTGGAATTATAAAATAACTAGAAGGCATATAAACTCAAAAATTCTGAGTTTTTGCCTCTTGAGAACATGTCAGTTTCAGTAATTCTTGAATATGCTCTGAAAACAGGCTATGTGTCTGTGTAGAGAAGAATGAATTTCAAATATCAATTCTTGAACAGATCTAAAACACTAATATAGACTGACTTACAGCATTTTTTTTTGAGAGTATTCTTTCTGAGTAGAATTGGGCCAATCAATCTGATGTGCAATTTTGCATTTTGTTTGATTGCCTTAGGGTTGTAAATATTTATTTTTCTGTTTGTTTGACTCAAATATCTTATTCCTTCCTAAGAGGATGATATTCCTCTTAGGGCAATTTTGACTTTTAAGAGCAGGAATCCTTGACTTTGTCAATGTCTATTATAGAACAGATCATCATGATCCTTCTCCTATAAGGGAAAGAATCTGTTGTAAAACAATATGACAGCCATGGCACTATACATTGAAACCTCCTTATAACTGAAATATAAACAAAAAATTAGTTTAATTTGGCAATGTGTAGCTCTTAAACAAGTTATGGTTTCTTTTACATATTTTTGAGTGATTTAGGATCATCTATTTCTTTCATGGTAGGGTGGTGGGGTTTTTTTCCTCTATTTTTTATGGTTTTGGTTTTGGTTTGTTGATGTTGTCATTTTTGTTTTTTTATTTAAACTATGAATCATGACTGGGGAAGTCAACTTTTAAGGTCAAAAAAGTCAGAAACTGCAAGTCTCTGTCAACCAAATGTTCCTAGAAAATATTAATTTGAATACTT